>NW_004443954.1:2977461-2990000 GCF_000243295.1 Trichechus manatus latirostris
GTTTATGTGGCCCCTTTTGTCTCTTGGACTAATATTCTCCTTGTGTCTTTGGTGTTCTTCATTCTGCTTTGCTCCAGGTGGACTGGGACCAACTGATGCATCTTAAATGGCTGCTCACTAGCTTTTAAGACGCAGATGCCACTCACCAAAGTGGGATGCAGAACATTCTGCGAAGGCTGAGAGAGGTGAGGAAGATGCAGAAGAAAAGCTTAAAGCTAGCAGAGGTTGGTTCATGAGGTTTAAAGAAAGAAGCCATCTCCATAACATAGAAGTGCAAGGTGAAGCAGCAAGTGCTCATGTAAAAGCTGCAGCAAGTTATCCAGAAAGGCTAGCTACGATAATTGATGAAGGTGGCTACACTAAACAACAGATTTTCACTGTAGACAAAACAGCCTTATGTTGGAAGAAGATACCATCCAGGACTTTCATAGCTAGAGAGGAGAAGTCAATGCCTGGCTTCAAAGCTTCAAAGTACAGGCTGATTCTCTTGTTAGGGGCTAATGCAGCTGGTAACTTCAAGTTGAAGCCAATGCTGATTTATCATTCAGAAAATCCAAGGGCCCTTAAGAATTATGCTAAATCTACTCTGCCTGCGCTCTATAAATCGAACAACAAAGCCTGGATGACAGCACATCTGTTTACATCATGGTTTACTGGGTATATTAAGCCCACTTTTGAGACCTACTGCAGGAAAAAAAGGTTCCTTTCAAAATATTACTGCTCATTGACAATGCACCTGGTCACCCAAGAGCTTTGATGGAGATGTACAAGGAGATTAATGTTGTTTTCATTCTGCTAACACAACATCCATTCTGCAGCCCATGGATCCAAGGAGTAATTTTCACTTTCAACCCTTGTTATTTAAGAAATACGTTTGGTAAGGCTATAGCTGCCATACATAGTGATTCCTCTGACGGATCTGGGCAAAGTCAACTGAAAAGCTTCTGGAAAGGATTCACCATTCTAGATGCCATTAAGAACATTCATGATTCATGGGAGGAGGTCAAAATATCAACATTAACAGGAATTTGGAAGAAGTTGACTCCAACCCTCATGGATGACTTTGAGGCATTCAAGACTTCCGTGGAGGAAGTAACTGAAGATGTGGTGGAAATAGCAAGAGAATGAGAAGTGGAGCCTGAAGATGTAACTGAATTGCTGCAATCTCATGATAAAATTGTAACGGGTGAAGAGTTGCTTCTAATGGATGAACAAAGAAAGCGGTTTCTTGAAATGGAATCTACTCCTGGTGAAGATGCTGTGAACATTGTTGAAATGGCAACAAAGGATTTAGAATATTACATAAACTGAGTTGATAAAACAGCACAGGGTTTGAGAGGACTGACTAATTTTGAAAGAAGTTTTACTGTGGGTAAAATACTATCAAACAGCATCGCAGGCTACAGAGAAAACTTTCATGAAAGGAGAGTTAATCGAAGTGGCAAATTTCATTGTTGTCTTACTTTAAGAAATTGCTACAGCCACCCCAACCTTCAGCAACCACCACCCTGATCAGTCAGCAGCCATCAACATGGAGGCAAGACCCTTCACCAGCAAAAAAATCATGACTCACTGAAGCAGATGACACTATTTTTTAGCAATAAAGTATTTCTTTAATTATGGTATGTATATATTTTTTTAGACATAATGCTATTGCACACTTGATAGACTACAGTGTAGTATAAACGTAACTTTTACATGTACTGGTAAACCAAAAAATTTGTATGACTTGGTTTATTGTGGTGGGCTGGAACCGAACCTGCAATATCTCCGAGGTATGCCTGTAATTACTGCTGGAATGAGGGATAAAAAATATACTTCTTTGTATACTTATCATTGTACTTACTTCTAACGAGATACTGTAATTTGATTCACACTGAGACAGATTTCATGTGTATTTTCTACAATGCGTCTGCTCTCCACGTGAGTATAGCACAGTTTGTTTGACCACAGTTACTCTGAATTCAATCTGCCTGTACTACAATGTGCTGTATGATACTCAATTATAATACCAATTTACTCTATTACAACAAATTTAGAACTTATAAACAGCTCCTCTGCACGCACATGGCTAGGAATAAGATTATTATGAAAATGAAAACACAAAACTTAAAAAACTGCATGTTTCATAAAAACTTGCAAACCCTCAAGAATACATGTGCAGATTCAGTGTGAGGTATTAAACTATTGGGTAAAGTGATAAATCCTGAAATATCAAATAATGAGACAATAAATGGCACCCTGTTCCCCACATGGGTTTTGAATCTAATGACAAATAAGGGGAAAGTCAGCAACTGAAAACACAACATCACCCTCATTACTAATGAAGGCTAGATAGAGGACAGAGCTTAGAATAAAGGCCAAGGCAGGCTTGCTATCTTCCTACTGTCTAATCAAACCTTGGCACAGCCCACCCAAGAGAAATTTTGAGTCCACACTTTGATTCTGCTTACCCAAGACCCTTCTTCCCACTGGTCCAAAAAGAGCAGAACAGCCATATCCTCCATGCACAGGTCCTATGATAGATTCACGTCATCGAATTAAGAAATAGAAAACCCTGGACGGTGCAAACAGTTAACACACTCAGCTGTTAACCAAAAGGTTGGAGGTATGAGTCCATCCAAAGGCTCTTCAGAAAAAAGGCCAGGAGTTCTACTGCTGAAAAAAAACAGTCTCTGAAACCCCTATGGAGCACAGTCTTATTCTAACATGCGTGGGATCGCTAGGAGTCAGAATCAATTCGATGGCAACTGGTTACTGATTAATTACAAAATGTGAAGCAGTGATGAATGCCCACCTTCCAAATGTCTCGCTCTACCTCCTTGAGGAGGAGAAATAGGTAGGGCCTGCAGACAGGAATATTAAGCTCACTTCACATGCAATTCAAAATTGCGAGTGGGGAGAAATGATTCTCCCAAACACTATATACTAACTTGAATTGTTAGGTTTTTTTTTTTTTTTTGGTCACCTCCACCACTAAATTGTAGTCTCCTTATATGACTAGGGTAAATACTATCTTATGTAGTTTTATGATTCTGTAATTACAAGAAGCCAGCAAATAGATTTCTTAAATGTTATACTATTTCATGACAAACCAAACAGAAAGCAATCACTTCAAAATCATATATTCATACTGAGTGATGATAGCTACATTTACTCACAAAAGAATTCTATATAGACTTCCAACCAGTATCTGTCAAACACATTCATTCACTTTGCAATCTAGTGGAATTCCATTTTTAAAAGAGAAATAAATATTCTTAAAGGGAATAGAATTTTTTGGGCAATATTATATATATTCTTAAAAACCATCAGTTCCCTACAGCTCTGGTGGCCTTACATTACATAGAATTGAAAGTATGCTAGAAAGAAAAAAATGAGCAAAAAAAAATTTATGACCAACGCACTTCCAGCAGAAGGGGGAAAAAATGATTTCCAAGTCTATTAACCAGAAAGGAAACGAAACCATTTTCATCCAAGATATGAGGGAAGACACAGAATACAATAAAATAGATTTATGATGAGACACATTAAAATGGCAGCATTTGAATTATCAAGCTGAAACCAAGAGAGTTTAATATTTCACTTTATGGATAGGAAAATATGTCAGGACCATAAAGCCAGGGCTCGTGGCCGACCAGACTGAGAGCTGAAATAAAATGTACCTTTGTCATGTGTTTTTAGGAGAGAAAGTGGTTTGTCACATGCTAATCTACAACTTAAAACTTCACTGATACCCACCAACCAAACCAAAAACCAAACCCGTTGCCATCGAGTCAATTCCGACTCACAGAGACCCTACAGGACAGAGTAGAACTGCCTCATAGAGTTTCCAAGTAGCAGCTGGTGGATTCGAACCACTGACCTTTTGGTTAGCAGCTGAGCTCTTAACCACTGCGCCACTAGGGCTCCAATACCCACCAGAATGACTAAAATTAGAACAACCAGCAGTACCGATTTTGATGAGGTTGTGAAACTTCTGAAACTCCCCTGCATTGTTAGTGGAGTGCAAAATGGTACAGCCACTTTGGAAAAGAGTTTTGCAGGTCTTACCGACAACACTTTACCATATATCGTACAACCTATCGTACAGCCCAGCAACTCCACTTCTGGCTATTTACCCTCAAGAGATGTAAAAAGTATGTCCACAAAAAAAAAAAAAAAAAAGACTTGTGTCAGAATGTTGTAGCAGCATTATTCAAAAGAGCTGAAACTGTGATCTAAACCTAGCAGAACAAATTTGAACTTTGGAGTCAGAAAAACCCGTGTTCCAACCCCAACATCAACTTACCAATTTGTGATCCTAAGCAAGTGATTGTCAGTTCCATGAACATCCGTGTCTTCATTTTTAAAATGGACATAATAAAGTCTGTCTCCATGATGAATGGGAGAATTAAATAATAGCACATTTGAAATGTTGTTGGCACATATCACCACATGAGGCACCCACACCTCCAACACAACCACCTCTCCTGCCCCCATACGGCCCCGCCAGCACCTCACTGCCCAACAATCTCCACTGGGTCCTTGCCAGCCTTCTTGCCCTAGACTGTTGATCAAAATAATGGTATCAGGCCAACGTGCACACATCCTGTTCCAGTAGCTGTCGAGTCGACTCTGACTCATGACAATCCCAAGTGTCAGAGTAGAAGTGTGCTGCATAGGGTTTTCAGTGGCTGAATTTTTGGAAATAGATCATCAGGCCTTTCTCTCATGGTGCCTCTGAGTGGACTTGAACCTCCAACACTTTGGTTTAGCAGCCAAGCGCATTAACCGCTTATACCACCCAGGGACCCCTGAGCACACAGAGGAAAAGCCTAAATGTTTTCAGTCTCAAAGCATTATTGATATACTTCTCATTATATATATATATACTTTAGGTAGTTGGATATGTAAAGGATCCCTAGGCACCATAGTGGTTAAGCGCTCAGCTGCTAACCGAAAGGTCAGCAGTTTGATTCCACCAGTTGCTCGCCAGTAGGAACCTGTGGCAGTCTGCTTCCGTAAAGATTACAGCCTTGGAGACTCTATGGGGCAGTCCTATTCTGTCCTATAGGGTCACTATGAGTCGGCATTGACTCAACGGCAACAGATTCGTTTTTTTGTTTGGTTTAGGTGGCACAAAACATTTGCACTCCGGTACTAACTGCAAGGTTTTCAGTTCGAACCCCCCTAGTGGTACCACAGAAGAAAAAGCCTGATGATCTGCTTCCGTTAAGATTACAGCCACAAAAATCCTATTGAGCAGTTCTACTCTGGAACACGTGGAATCGCTATGAGTTGGAATCAACTTGACAGCAATTAACAACAACGTTTAGATATAGCCCGCAGATGTCTTCTTTTTTTTTAATTACTAGAAAAAATGAGAATGAGTAAACTCATGTATGTTGAGGCAGAATTACTCACAAACACATGTAGTATATCAGCTTGTCTTTTGCTGATAGAGCAAAACATGAAGTCTTTCCTCAGTTTTTGTAATTAAGTATCTCTTAAATGGAAAAGAAAAATTAAGCCACAATCTGTTCTATATGCCTTGTTCATTAGTTATAATATAAGTAATACTCAAGAGGCAAAAATACTTCTTTTAATTTCTGTAGTTTATCAGAGAGAAATTAAGAGAGCAAGATACAAATGAGCTTCTTTTGTCTTTAACCAAAGCAAATGGGAAGTATTAGCGGACAGTTCAGTTTAGAATAAGTAATCAACTAAAGAAGACTTGAAAGTGGCTTTGCTTTCATTGCCTTAACAGGTTGTCCTAACAGCCTTGAATTCATCAGATAATGATGCGACTCCTCACATCTTTTTGGTTATATGAACATGGCCACAAATGCACCCAGGATAAATGTGAAGGTTTTTTAGGGTTTTAAGAAAATAAAATCTCTAAAGAAATGCCATTTGGACTGTGAAGTCCTTCTTTTAATTGACAGGATAATAAGAAGGCTGTGTTTTTTAATAATTCATAAGCGTAAATGTATCAGCAATTTCTTACCCAATCTTCATTATAAATACAACTGTGCAATTATCACACTCACACTTTGCATCCCGTTTATGCTTAACACCATTAACAAGGGCCCATTTCAATGCTCTTGGCCACTAAGTAGTCTGTGACCTAAGCAAAACTGCATTTCATTCCAAGAACAGGATGGCTGTGCTCTCAGTCTTTGGCAAAGCAGAGAATTTTAATGAGCTTCAAGCCAGCAGGGCAGGCAGTGACATGGCCTGAGAACTCCAGAGCTTTTGCACAGTTTATTCTTGTTGAAGCAAAGCTAAGGCAAAAACCTTGGCAGCCGTCTGAACAAGGGGGCAAAGCGTTTCAAGTGGCTCTTTTTCTGCATGTAACTCTTTATGGCTGGGTGAAAAAGGAGGGTGTTTACAGAATGCTCTGCTCGGGGACACTGTCAGGTCTATTTCCCTGGATGTGGTACAAAGGAAGGAGTCCTCAGCTGACATTTGCTTTCCCTGGTTTGTACCTAAGTCCTTATAAGAACATGAAGAGCGAATGGTTGCCTGTTAGAGGGAGGGTATAACCTCCTCTGGAAAGCTGACAGTCTCTCTTTTTCTCCTTGGATTGCTTTCAGAAGTTAGCAGAGGGGCCTGGGAAAGAATTCCTGCTCACAGCCACCCTTCCACCCTTTGAAAGAAGGTCCACGTACAAAAGGGAATAATTAATTCAAACGCTCTGGGTTGTCAGACTGTGCCTTAAAGGCCCAAAATGGTGCTTAAGTGATCAAACAGCAATAAGCTAAAGGCATTAAAGGAGCTATTGATCTGCAACCACAGTGGGACCGAGAGCAGGAAAATTCACTTAAGTACTAAAATGGCTTGAACGAGCTCTCATTCAAAGTGTTGCTGGAAAGAGGGAATGCTAGCATATAGTACTTCCCAACGCTCTTCCTCCTGCAGACCAGTACAATAGGTATAAATGCCCAGACCTGATCTTAAATTTCTCAGTGGGAAGCCTGGTGGAAAATGTATGTGTATTTAAAGTGGTAAAGATTTAGGAATAGCCATACCACAATCCAACCTAGAATTAATCAAAATATTGACATTTTCAATAGGAACAGAATTGAAATCCTTTTTTTCAAAAGAGAAAAATAAAAAATTCAAAGAAAACATGCAGCGAAAGTTTAGTAGATGTTTCCTATATATCTTGAGCTGAACACTGAGGATAAAACAATGAACAGAAGTGAAACATAATTTTTACCTTCACAGAATCTTCTGGCTATATTATCAGGATAGCTGCCTTAACATCTTGCAATAATCAATAAAAACTATGTGCCCAGCAGTGCAATTCTGATAATTTAAATTAACATCCTAACATCCAAGGCAGAGTTTCTATGTTGAGGGAACTTTCCAGATTTTTAGAAGATATATACCCAAGTGATAGAAAGGAAATGTGGCCTGTTAGAAAGACCACATGAGACGTATAAAATGATAAGATATACATAAAAGTGACAGAAGGTACCTACAACCCGAATATCAAGAAGATGTTTATGTAGTAGATTTTTATTTTAAATGAGTCTTAGAAAACAGATGAAATTCTGCAGAAGAGCAGAGAACACAATATAAACACAAGCTGGAAGCCAGGAAGAATAAAGTTCACTAACACTGACCAAGGAGCCCTGGTGGCACACTGCTAACCAACAAGTCGGCAGTTCGAATCCACCAGGTGCTCCCTAGAAACACTATGGGGCAGTTCTACTCTCTCCTATAGGGTCGCTATGAGTCAGAATCGACTTGACGGCAATGGATTTGACACTGACCAAGGTCACCCATGATAGACAGAGCTCTCATTCTGAGACCAGACCCTTTTCAGATGTGTATCTCAGCACCCTTCAATCTTGTTGACCGGTTGAAATACTTTTTATTCTTGAAGTAATCTTTCTGTGTCTTCCAAGGCACCATTCTCTCTTCATTTGCCTGCTTCCATGGGTGGCTCATTCTCAGACTACTTTATCGGCTTTTTTTCTTCCCTTTGCTCATCTCCTAAATGTTGAGGCTCTTTAGAAATCAGTCCTCCGTACTTCGAACTTCTCGTTCTACATATGCTCCCAAAGCAATCTCATCAATGTCCACGGCTTTCATTTCTCTGCATGTACCATGACTCCCAAATTTATAATTTCAAGCCATATCTCCCCGTTGAGCCCCAAATATGTATCTCTTACTCCTACTCTACATCTTTGTTATTGTCGTTAATTGCCCTGGGGTCGAATCCAACTCATGGCGGCCCAGTGTGTGCAGAGTAGAACTGCTCCATGTAATTTTCAAGGCTGTGACTTTTCAGAAGCAAATCACCAGGCCCATCCTCTGAGATGCCTCCGGGTGGGTTCCAACCACCAATCTTTAGTTTAATAGTCTAGCACTTAACCAGTTTTGCCAGGCAGAGACCCACTACATCTTCACGTATCTCAAAAGTCCCTCAAGCGCAGATCCAAAAGTGACTTTACCTTTTTCTCTCAAAGACTGTGCTTTTTCTCCAGTATTCCCCATCTTAATAAATAATATCTGCCCAAGCTTGTAACCTTGATGGCATCATTAACTTCTTTGTCTTTTACATCCCCATTACCTCCAAAAAACCATTAAATGTGAAATTATCTACTTCTCTCCATTTCCATTGCCACCACTCTCACCCACAGTATCATCATATTTCCCTTGAGCAATTGCAAAAGCAGATCTTGAAGTCCTCCTCCATCCTGCAGTCAGTATGATAATGCTGAAATGTAAAATTGTTCACGTCATTCCCCTGCAGAAAATCCTTCAGTGGTTTTTTCATTGCACTTAGCATGGTGTTCATATTGGTTAACACAGCGTACAAAGCCCTCAGTGATTAGCCCCTTATTCTCACTGTTCTCTCCTTCATACTCTAAGATCAAACAACATTGAATACCCAACAGCTATTTGAAGGCTCCACACTCTCACTAGAGTATGGTGTTCCACTTTGCATATGCCATTCTCATTCCATCCTTTCCCTCACTCCCACCATCCACCCTCTGATTATCTCCCTTTCTTCAGATGGCAGCTCAGACATCGCTTCCTCAGTGTTAACACTGATTTCCAGACTAGCTAAAAGTCTCTGTAATTTTATTTTCTTTAATAACACTCATCACAATTGCACTTACTTATAAATATCTGCCTGCCCTATGAAGTTACAAGCTCCTTTAAGGCAGTTTCCGTGTCTAATTTGATCAAAACTAAATTCTCAGAGTCTACATTTAGTGTTCAAGGAGTAAAGGATAAATACACCAGTTAGATGGGCAGTACAGCATTGATGGAAAATACAGTAAGAGTTATGCTAGAAAGATAAAAAACAAAAAAACCAAACCTATTGCCATCCAGTCAATTCTGACTCATAGCGACCCTATAGAACAGAGTAGAACTGCCCCATAGGGTTTCCAAAGAGCATCTGGTGGATTCAAACTGCCGACCTTCTGGTTATGAGCCGAACTCTTAACCACTACGCCACCAGGGTTTCCATCTAGAAGGATAAGTTGGGTCCAAATCATAAAGGACTATTAATGCCATACTAAAAAATGTAGACCCTACTTGTGAACATGGGAACCTATTTACGTTGCACCTAAGTTCTAATGAAGGAGGAGAATGTGGCAGTTCAAAGCAGCCTTCCTAAATGAATGTTGAAAAGCTTAAGTAGAGTCTTTAAAGTGATACTTATGAAATTTCTTCAAAGAGTTTGTTTATATTTCCTTTAAAGAATCCAAGCTATAAAGTTAAAACATGGCTTAATGACAAAAATTTACTGTTAAAGTTGACTGGTTTTTTCTGAAGATTTGTGAGCAAGTAGGATGGCAATTTTGATCAGGACTATTTACCATGTGTGAGTGTGTGTGTGTGTGTGTGTGTGTGTGTGTGTGTGTGGTGTTTTATTTAATTTTTATACCCCATCTTGCACTGCACAAAAATCCTGGATGTGCTTGCATATATGCACTGTAAGACCTAAACTAATTAAGCTTACTCCCTTTCCAGTTCTATCTCTGAGGCACAATGAATCACTTTTATATGGTCTTCGTAGCCATGGTCTTGTAACTCCACAAAATGATTGACTGGGACTATGCAAATTGAGTGACTTATGGTCTTTCTGGGGTCTTTCAGTTCCTGGTCATGCTGGGAGGACCATGCTTTGAAACTGACAAGGAGTAGCCTTGTACAAAGGCCAATCCCACAGAGGTGAAGGTGAAGGAGGGACTTCACTACCATCAGGAAGAGTCTGGAGTGGAGCATGTCCTTTGAACCAAGGACCCAGGGTGCCTGAGCTGAGAAACTGCTAGACCCAGGAAAAAAGAGCTTTAACTCTGAAGATGGCGTGATACAGCCAGAGACAGCAGTGGTGGGCTGGCCCACCCACGGAGTGAGAGCTGAGCGCCTTCGGGTGGGAGGTTTGCCAGTAGAGCTAAAAGAGCTGTAACGCTTACTTGTGCAAGGCAAGAGAGGCCTGAGTGTGCCCCGTTCAGGGGTTCCACGCCTTCCCCCCATGCAGCAGGGGCCCAGAGGATAGCGTGGTGGTAAGAGAGCCCCGCAGGCCCAGGTAACGTGGTGGGAACCGGCAGCAGAGGCCAGAGAGACCTGGTGGCAGAGCAGAGGCCTCAGGAGCCTTGCAGGCCTCCACCCCCTAGCAGCATGGTGATAGCCAGAGGCACTGGTGACCTAAACCATGGCCTGCCTGTTCAGCGACGTAAGAATGGACTTGGGTGATTTGGGGAAGGGTAAACATTTCCCCTTGGACGATACATTGCTATTGCTTACTGTTTTCTTTCTATAAGTAATAATAATGGCTTTCACTTTGTCAATACTGTGTAAGTGTCTCATGTGTCCCGCTCCATCACAGGTGAACGTAGCACCCATGCAATGGTTGATACCAATGTGTGTACGTGTCTCATTCCTAGCAGTCTATGGCTGCCTGGAAGTTTGAGGCACAGCCTGTTTGCATGTGCAATTGCAGATGGACAGAGGATGCAGTCTCGAACTTCATTTTAACGTGCACCCTAAGTCCCAGCCATACGGACTTATGAAGTGCCATGAATTCTGACATGTATTCTTTCTATCTAGAATATCATTCATGCCTGCTAAAACAACAACCAGTTGCTAGTGAGTTGATTTTGACTAGTGACCTCATGTGTGTCATAGTAGAACTGTGCTCCATAGGGTTTTCAGTGGCTGACTTTTCAGAAATAGATCACCACGCCTTTCTTCCAAGGTGCCTCTGGGTGGACTCAAACCTCCAACCTTTGGATTAGTAGCCAAGCATGTTAATCATTTGCAACTTCACATTTTCTTAGACCCACTTTAATTCAGTCTTCTCTTCTATGAAACTTTCCTGAACTTCTCCTACTCTCCAAAAAATGAGTCCTTCCCTCCTCTCTATTCTAATGAAATATATGCAGTCTGTGTTCAAATTATTTTATACTTGCCTTTGATGTGTCTAATTTCCCCCATCATATCACATGGTACTTTAATAAAGAGAATCCCTAAGAACCTTGCTACTCAAAGTGTGGTCCCCAGACCAGCAAACCTGTGACCTTGTTAGAAATGCAGACTTTCAGGTCCCACCCCTGACTTCAAAATCTACATTGTAACTTTATCCCATTTATTTTTATCATAGTAAAGTTTGAAAAGTGCTGCCATAGAGTATCTGTTTCTTGACACATAGAAGATGCTCAATACAGGATTGCTTGATAAATGAAGATAAAAATGGATGTGTAGGGCATAGAAAATCAGGGAGAGACATTTAATATACTGATATAAGTATATTAATCTGGTTTAGAAATTGATCTCAGGATACACGTTAGGTAACCTGAATGATGTATTAAATTTATGGACCACAAAACACCACTGAGAGACATAAAATAGTAAAAGACACTGATGCATACCTGGAGCTTTGGACAAAGAATATTATAAAGTAGTATGCAAACTGAAGAATCTTTTGAAAAATCACTATAACTTGACATATTTTGGATTAGAATTATTTCACTGCTTTCAAATATTTGTTTTCGTTCCTGCATATTTTCTTCTCCCTCTCCTTCCTGCATAAATTTATATATGGAACCTGGTTAACTCAGGCTTCCAGCTGGTAAAACTGTCTTCAGAGAAAAATGTGAAAATATCTGGAATCCAAGGACAGAAATTTGCAGGATTGGTGTATTACTGGAGCATCACACCGTCGGAAACACATTAAGGGTGGTAACTCCAGCAGGACTTGGAACAAGGTAAGGACTGCAGAAAGGTAAGAGAAGAACAGAACTCAACCTTTTGAACCTCCAAGATTCTTTCACTAGAAGAAATATAATAAAATTACTCCAATTATTTTCAGCCACAGAGGCCAAGAGAGACTTGCTAAATTCCAAAATTGTTTCTCACCCCCTTGTGGAAATCAAAAAAGAGAGGCAACTGAGGACATCTCAAAGGACAACTGAGGACATCTCAAAAAGGACAGCTGAGGACATCTCAAAAGACAACTGAGGACATCTCAAAAAGGACAACTGAGGACATCTCAAAGGACAACTGAGGACATCTCAAAAAGGACAGCT
>NW_004443954.1:2990428-2994744 GCF_000243295.1 Trichechus manatus latirostris
AAAGGACAGCTGAGGACATCTCAAAGGACAACTGAGGACATCTCAAAGGACAACTGAGGACATCTCAAAAAGGACAGCTGAGGACATATCAAAGGACAGCTGAGGACGTCTCAAAAGACAGCTGAGGACATCTCAAAGGACAAGAGATGCACATGCAAGGGAGCCTGACACGGAGACAGAGATAAGGAAAGAAATGATGGGTTTGTTTTTTCTCTCTGTGAAAGTTTTAATTCCCACATTTCCATTACTTAATGTGTCATTATTTTACTTTTCAGCAGCTGGCAAGGCAAAAGCATTCCACCATTTATTTTAAAATGGATAGTCAACACACAATACATCAGATTTTATATTGCCTCAAAGAAAAATTCTCCAAAGAATCAGATGTAAGCTTTACTATAAATTTCCCTGGGGATGTTGATCCTGAAGTCCTTAGACATCAATATATGCTCTTGACTAAATATTTAAATCCAGAGATTATGATGACACAGATTGATAAAATCCAGCTACATACTGCAGCCACAAATTATGTGTCGACACTGATGGATAACAGTTTTCATTGCCTATTAAAGACCAAAATCCTCAGGCTGGCATTAAAAGCCCTTGATAATATGGCCCTGGATTGAATTTCCAGTCTCGTTTTCACCACGCCTCTACACTCTAGGCAAGTAGAACTAATCATTGTATTCTGTATGCATCTTTAATTTAGTGTCTTTGTGATTTTGATTATGCTTCCTTTTACTTATAATTCTCTTTCTTCCCATATCTGTGGATCCAAATCCTGTCATGGAACCATGAATGGGAAAGTAGCCTCATAACTGATGCTGCTACACCTAATAGATAGCATTCTTACCCTAAATTTCTCTCATTGGGTGTATTCAATATACTCCTTTTAAGTGGAGTAAAAAAGGATTTTTGAGACTTCATTTCCACTTGCTCAGATTCTTTCCAACTCACAGGGGCTATTTGCACCAACAGCTGTTGAAATATCTTAAATAAGCAAATATGTGATTAGGTAATTAGATTATAAACTGTTGAATCTTCTACTTAAGAGAAGGCATAAGAATTTTAAATGTTTGATGGTCAGAGGAAGAAGTATAAATCTCTCTCTCTAGTTTATGTCTAAAGGATACAGAACAAATCTAGTAACACTCAAAATAAAACTTTCAGGAGAAAAATTGAACTGACTACTCAAATATAACAAATGTTTTCTATTTATACTTCTATTACAAACTATCAATAATGTTTTCCTGCATTTGTTGTACATAGACCAAGAGGCAGTCATTCCAACAGAACAAGGGGATACTGAATGGTTTAAAATCAGGAAAGTGTTCCATCATTTCACCGTACTTATTCTATCTACGTGCTGAGCAAATAATCCAAAAAACTGCATTATATGACGTAGAACACGGCATCAGGATTGGTGGAAGACTCATTAACAATCTGCGACATGCAGATGACACAAACTTCCTTACTGAAAGAGGACTTGAAGCACTTACTGATGAAGATCAAAGACCACAGCCTTCAGTATGGATTATATCTCAACACAAAGGAAACAAAAATACTCACAAATGGACCAATAAGCAACATGATAAATCAAGAAACTATTGATATTGTAAAGGATTTCATTTCACTTGGCTCCACAATCAACACTCGTGGAAGCAGCAGACAAGAAAAAAAATGACATTGCATTGGGCAAATCTTCTGCAAAAACCTCTTTAAAGTGTTAAAAAGCAAAGATGTCATCTTGAGGACTAAGGTGCACCTGACCCAAACCCAAAAACAAATGAAAAAAAACAAACCCGTTGCTGTCGAGTTAATTTCGACTCATACTGACCCTGTAGGACAGAGTAGAACTACTCCGTGGGGTTTCTGAGGAGAGGCTGATGGATTCGAACTGCCGACCTTTTGGTTAGCAGCCAAACTCTTAATCATGCACCACCAGGCCTCTTTATATGCATGCAAAAGCTGGACAATGAATAAGGAAGACCAAAGAAGATGCATTTGAATGATGGTGTTGGGGAAGAATATTAAATATATAATGGACTGCCAGAAGAATGAACAAATCTGTCTTGGAAGAAGTATAGCCAGAATGCTCCTTAGAAGTGTAGATAGTGAGACTTTGTCTCGTTTACCTTGGACATGTTATCAGGAGGGACAAGTCCCTGAAGAAGGACATCATGCTTGGTAAAGTAGAGGGTCAGCCAGAAAGAGGAAGACCCTCAACGAGATGAATTGACACAGTGGCTGCAGCAATGGGCTCAAACATAGCAACTACTGTGAGGAATAGTGCAGGACTGGGCAGTGTTTCATCCTGATGTGCGTGGGGTCACTATGAGTCAGAACTGACTCAAGGGCACAACAACAGTAAGATTTGTTTTTGGAAAACAAGAAGCAGTTGCATATTTGATTTTCCTCCTCCTCTATCGTTGTTAGTTGCCATCCAGTCAGCTTAGACTCATAATGACCTGTGTACAACAGAATGAAATGTTGCCAAGTCCTGCACCATCTTCATGATCAGTGGAATGCCTACAGCTGACCAAATAGGGATGGCTGCTAGTAAGTGTGCCTGACCAGCCCACCAGGCACCAAAGGCCGTGTTTATGCTTTGGGAGCCCCAGCTGATGTGAGCATGGGCTCTGGCATTGTACCTTAGAGGATCATTCCACTGTTCTCAAATTACCCTAATATTAAAAGTTTCTTTTTCATTACTAATTACTACTCAAAAATCCTGGATATGTGGAAAATGGAGGAGTATATTTTGCCTTAGATACACTTGAAGTTATTGAAAGAAATGTAAGAGCAAAGCTTTGGGGCCTAATTTTTTTCAATGATAGATTATCAAACACAACAACAGATGTACCAACAACACAAAACAAAATAGATAACTGGGATCTCATAAAAGTTAAATACTTAGGTTCATCAAAAGACTTTATCAAAAGAGTAAAGAGACAACCTATAGACTGGGAAAAGATCTTGGGGAATGATATAGCTGAAAAGGGTCTCATATCTAAACTATATGGAAAACTTCTACAACTTAACAACAAAAAGACAAATAACCCAATTAAAAACTAGGCAAAGGACATGAACACACACTTCACCAAAGAGGATATTCAAACGGCCAACAGACATATGAAAAGATGGTCAAGGTCATTAGACGTCAGAAAAATGTAAATCAAAACCACAATGAGATACCACTTTACTCCCACTAGGATGGCCAAGATAAAAAAAAACAACTGGAAAATAACAAGTGTCGGAGTGGACATGGAGAAATTGGAACCCTCATCCATTGCTGGTGGGAATATAAAATGATACAGCCATTGTGGAAAACAGTCTGACGGTTCCTCATAAAACTAAAGGTAAAGCTGCCATGTGGCCCAGCAATTCCGCTCCCAGGTATATACCCTAGCAATCTAGTAGAAGTGACATGCCTATGTTCATCACAGCACTATTCACAATAGCAAAAAGATGGAAAAAACCTAAGTACCCATCAACAGGTGAATGGATAAGTAAAATTTGGAACATACATGCAAAGGAATACTACTCTGCAATAAAGAAAAATGAGTTCCCAAAATATCTTGGAACATGGATAAACCTGAATGACATTATGCTGAGCAAAATAAGTCAATTTCAAAAAAAAACAAATATTGTATGTTCTCACTTTCATGAAATGACGTGAACAAGTAAATATATGGAAACTGATGTTCATTAGCAGTTACTGGGGGGGAGGGAAGGTTCACTGTCTACCTAGTAGACACTTGTTGTTTCTCGTGATGCAAAAGGTAACACTGAATGAGCGTGAAGTGTACACAGCTTGATGAAGGTAAACAATGTCACCAAAAAGTACACAAGAAAAAAGGACCTGTTGGTAATTGTTATGGCATATATAATTTTGAAACAGTAGCAAAACCAACCAAAAAATATATGTGCAGGTATATATGTATGTATGTAGGCATATATTTGTATAAGTATGTATCTATGTATGTACATATAGATGTATGCATATGTCTATGCATTTATATGACTGTATGCACATATATTCATATATATATAATAAAGCTTATAGGAGGCACAATTACAGATATTTATAAGACATAACCAAACACCTCGTGTGTGGGATTGGATTTCTGAGTCCGGAGGATTAAGAGCATAGTCTCATGGGACATCTCAGTCAATTGGCATAAAATAGTTCTTAAAATTATGTCCTACATCCTAGTTTATTGAGTAGTGTCTGGGGTCTTAAAAGCTTGCAAGTGGCCATCTAAGATACATCTGTTGGTCTCTACTCATCTGGAGCAAAAGAGAAAGAAGAAAACCAA
>NW_004443954.1:2996801-3006074 GCF_000243295.1 Trichechus manatus latirostris
AAATCAGTGGCCTGGGGGAAATTCACAATGGTCTGGAAGGACACAATTCAATCCATAACAATGCCTTGTATTTCCCTAACTGCAAATCTATTATGTACTTTCCTTGTCCCACCACTGAACTTCTAGGAAGTAAGCTTCAACTTTTCATACAGCTGATAACCCTTAATTATCACCCAAGACTCAAAAACACCTTCTAAGCCATTGGGAGTCTAAGTTGTGGAGATGGCCAATGAGAAGTCTCCCCCACCAAATGTTCCCATCTTCTGGTTGGCCAATACCAAATACCTATCACATTAAGATAGCCACAAAAATAGAAACTACTTAACACAAGCTTTGCCCCAAGCCTTGCTTTTAAGGAATCAGCTGGCCATGGAACTGAGATCCCACCACCATTTCAACCTTCCACAGCTACTTTGTTGTTTAGTGCCATCGAGTCGCTTTCAACTCATAACAACCCTATGTAAAACAGAACGAAACACTGCCCTGTCCTGCACCATCCTCACAACCGTTATTATGCTTGAGCCCATTTTTGCAGCCACTGTGTCATTCTGTCTCGTTGAGGGTCTTCCTCTTTTTCACTGACCCTCTACTTTACCAAGCGTTGTTTTTCCACAACTGCTAACTTCTGGCAAATATTTTTCAACTCCAACTTTCATACATTAATATTTTAACCTTGATTCAGTGATTGTCGTAGTTTTTTTTTTCCCTCTCATTTCTCAAGGTAGTTACGCTTTATTGCTTTTTCGCATCCAAACACTTAAACAAACGCTTAAGTTTCAGCCTTCATACAAAGACCTTTGTCAAAAGACTTCCTGGGTTCTCCGGATGCCTTCTTTCCTTTGGTTTTATACTTCCTCCATCTATCTCTCATCTCTCGCCAATGCCCCGAGGCCAAATCCTTTGTAATATGAATTTTTCTAATTTTTAACTGGTCTTTAATTCAAACATAAGTTACTCTCTCTTCCTCTTGATTTTGTTAACAACAAGAAGAGGCAGAACAAGGCAATCAGAAGGAATCACTCCCACTTTCACAAAGCATTGGATGGCTATCAAGCTTGATCTATTTTGAACTGAAAGGCTTTTCAAATCCTTGAAATATCTGACTAATCATGTTAATACGTAAAGGGATCATTAAGGAAATAGAAATTCAATAGTTTTATCAAATATTTTAATTTTTAAAATGCTTATTCAGTATTTTAATTACATTCAGACTCCATGGTTGATTTCCAGTGTATTCAGGCATGTATAAAACAGCAGACACACAGACATACTTTCCTATAGACATACACAATGTTAAATTAATAATTGACACAATTATTCAGTAATACAGAACAAAAGTTACTTTTGCTCCTACCTGTCACCACCTTGCTGTGTGTGCCATCAAGTTGATTCCAACTCAGAGTTGACCTTATAGGAGAGAGTAGAACTGCCCTATGGAGTTTCCTAAGCTGAAATTTTTATGGGAGCAGATCACCAGCTCTTTTCTCCCGGAAATAGATGGTGGGTTCAAACCACTGACCTTTCAGTTATCTGCCAAACATTTTAACCATTGCGCCACCATAACTTCTGGTCACCACCTAGCTCATGTAAAGATGGGATATGACTTTTTTTTTTTTTTTAGTCTGTGATCTGAATTACCCAGGTAATATTTTCAATTTTCCATTTTTCTTTTTAATCTAGACCAAAAATATGAAAATGTTGCCTGCAGTTTTTCAAATACACATTAACTAATACCTTAGTCCACTGGCATCTTTTTTTTTTTTCAGGATGCTTCCCTAATATGTAAATTATTCACATAATAACTCAAGTTTGGTGGAGTTTCTATGAAGGTATATTTTCAGTTATTCAACAACATTCATCAGTCAGCTGTCGGGCATTTACTAAGGGCCAGCTGTGGAGATAGAATGACGAGCAAAAAGAGGCAAGATCCCTGCTGTTGTGCAGTTTACAGTCGGGCAGAGGAGACAGATACTAAACAAATGGTCACATACATGAATGAATAATTTTAAACTGTAATAAGTTTCTTGAAAAAAGCATACTATTTCATGAAAATATAAAAGAGAGCAACCTGACTTAACTGGGCATTTTTCTAACATGGCATTTGTGCTGAGAGCTGAAGCATGAACAAGCATTAAGAAGACTCTGGATGGGATGAGAGCTAAGGAGGGAGCAGGTCATATTCAAAGGAGTAAAAAAGATCACCTTGGCTATCTACTAATGATCGAGAGGGAGAGTGGAATTTGTTAAGGCTGGAGAGTTAAGCAGAAGTTAAACATAAGGCCTAAAGACATGTTAAGGACTTTTGTTCTCTTTCCTAAAAAAAAATGGGGAGATATTAAAGGTTTTAAGCAGGCTATGATAGAATCCAATCTGCATTTGTAAAATATCAGTCTGACTACTGACAGAATGTATTGGGGATGCAGGCAGCACATAGAGTAAGATGTGGGGTGTCCAGGTGTGAAATGATGGTGACTTTGCTCTTATCAGCATGACCTGAAAATAGTGAATGACTCAAAATATGGAAGGGAATGTATTCAGACGGTGACAAGGCCTTTTCTGTAGGTAGTGCATGGTAGTACTGATAGTATAAGAAGGTGAAGCAACTCACTGTCTGTTGTTGTTGTTGGTTGTTAGGTGCCATCCAGTTGGCCCCTACCCATGGCAACCTTATATATAACAGAATGAAATGTTGCCCAGCCCTGAGCCATCTTCATGATCACTGGTATGTTTGAGTCCGTCGTTGCAGTTAATGTGCCTCCACATCTCTTTGAGGGTTTCCTCATTTTCGTTGACCCTCCACTTTACAAAACATGATGTCCTCTTCTAGCAACCAGTCTTTACAATGACATGTCCAAAATGATGAGTTGTGATCAACAGAAAACCCTATAGATCACAACTCATTGTTACAGTCCTGAAATTCAAATTTAAATTCTGGCCTTTTGTAATAGATCTGAGACCAATATTCCAAGATATATCCTGAGAACATTCTCTATATAGACTCTCATAGGATCTGGTCCAACCTCCCAGGAACCTTGACTGGGAACCTGTTTTAGGCTGGGTTCCCTAGAGAAGCAAAACCAGAAAAGCATATAAATATATATAGAGAGATTTATATCAAGGAAATAGCTCAAGCAATTGTAGAGTTTAAAACATCCCAAGTCCACAGATCAGGGTAGAGGCCTCTCCCGGTTCACATAGCCACAGAAGCTGGTGAATCCAAGGTCGGCAGGTCGGAGAGGGGCTCCTGCTCACAGGCTGTGAAGGTCAGTGAATTCCAAGATCAGCAGACTAGACTGCAAGATTTCTCCTGATTCCCATAGCTGCAGGGCTGGCGAACCCAAGGTCGGCAGGTTGAACTGGACTCTTGCTTGCAGGCTGAGAAGTTCGATGAATTCCAAGATCAACAGGTAAGCTGCTAGCTCAAGTGCCATGAACTGGAGGTGAGACAACAAGAGGCAGCTGCTGAGTCTGGAACAAGCCAAAAACCTTGGCAAGGCGAGCAGGCAGAAGGTAACCGTCGGAAGGCAGAGAGAGGAAACTGAGAGGATGGTAAGCTGCCCCAGGCCCCGCCTTCACCAGTAGCACTCAGCGGATTCCAACATGGGGGTGATCACAACATTATACAACTACTAAAACACGGAGAATAATGGTCTAGCCAAGTTGAAATACAATCTTAACCATCACAGAACCCTATTATTTTCATCCTCAGAGAAGGTACTCCTAGTGAGGAATGGCCCAGTCTCTGGAATCAGCACACTAGTGTTTGACAAATGAGTTATAGGTTGCTGCAAGGATCCCTTCAACCCTAGTGGCCGGCCATGCTTGCAGGAGTGGGTGAAAGGGAAAGAAGCCTTTGGCTGCCAACAACCTCATATGAGGATCCTAGGAGGGCATCCAAGAAGAGTGAGCTCAGGAGGGGTTCCCATGATTCCTGTTGGCAGCAAAATGTGAGCAAAATCCAATACTTGCTGCTCTTCTCTGAGGTTTTGAGTAAGCCAAAGTGGTATGCTACCACCTGTGCACTCACTTCAGCAAACAGCTGCCCAGTGATGCCATTGTGGACAAGAGGCCTTGAAGCTTCTGGAGGAATTTATGTTTTAGGTGACCAAAAAGTATGCATGTAGCCCTAGGAGTGGCTACTTTTGGGAGAAGGGTGGGCAGGGAGCCTCTTTTATACTCCTGCCAATCATGGTGGTGGTCCCAAATATTTATCTTTGCTTTTTTTTTTTCTTTTTTTTACTATTTAGTGGCATTCAATATGGCGGTAGGGTGACTACTCTTATAATGTATGCATGCTCTGCAAATTATAAATTTATTATTAACTTGAAATGTTTCATATGAAAAAAGCCATTGGATCCAAAATCAATTTGTATCATTACAAGAACTTTTAACATTATACTTGTCAATGAAAGAAAAAAGAGTTATAATAAAATTTAAAATATAATTTCAACTATTGAAAATCTTTAAACGGTTATGAAACAAATGATTTTAAAAATTCCTTAACTGCCTATGCACACAGTTTCTCAATGATGGTATCTATCGGGATTTTGAACAGATAATCTTTGAAACACCAAATCAGGAATTGTGTAATGATCTAAAAAATAAACGGAAGAAAGCCGAATTTTCTCCAAAATTTTTGACATTGTATCGAGATCTAACAGTCACGTGTTCCTTTAATTTTGTATTATAGTTTTAGTAATTGTGTATCACCAAACACCACATAAACATTGCTGTCGAGTCGATTCTGACTCATAGCGACCCTATAAGACGAAGTAGAACTGCCCCACAGAGTTTCCTAGGCTATAATCTTACAGAAACTGACTGCCACATCTTTCTCCCACAGAGCTGATGGAGGATTTGAGTCACAGCATTTCAGTTAGCAGCCGGACACTTAACCACTGGGCCACCAGTCTTTGCTGTGTTTCTGTGCACTTCAAAAAGGGTGTTGAGGTCCCACAACAGCAGAATTCAAGAACCAGAATATATATATATAAATATGTACCAAACCAAACTCATTGCAGTTGAGTCCATTCTGCCTCATAGTGACCCTATAGGACAGAGTAGAACTGCCTCATATGGTTTTTCTCAAGGCTGTATATAATCTTTAGGGGAGCAGACTGCCACATCTTTCTTCCCTGGAGCAGCCAGTGGGTTCAAATGGCTGACCTTTCAGTTAGCAGCCTAGTGCTTTAACCACTGTGCCACCAGGGCTCCTTTACTGCTGGACCCATGTGGTCTGGGGTTATAGTTACTTCATCCTTTCCAGCATTCACCTGTACCCCACTCAACTTTCTTCGATCTCCTTCCACACTTCCTTAGCAGCTAAAGCTCCAAGAAAATAACCCCATTTCCTTCTTCCCTCACATTTCTGATTGAATCATTTCAGAGACTCAGTGAGAAAAGTGTATACAGACTTCCATAGGCAGCTACAATCAGAAGGAACAATCCTCAAATTATTTAAGAGACAGGAGTACATAACAACAACCTAAATGCAAAAGTGCCACGATGCCAGCAAAGGAAGTAATAAGAGAATATGCCATATTACTATAAATTAAAAAAAAAGAAATATCAACACCTCAATCAAATGCATTTCCAAACAATTTTGTGAATGGATAAATACTGCTTTTCAACACATGGTAATTATAAAAACTCCAGAAAATTCCTCACTCTTACAGAAGGTCAGGCAGAAAATAGTTGGGGATATGTATTTTTAAAAAAGTTCTAAGTGAAGAGCCAGTATGTGCTTAATAATGTGAGAACCTGACGAGCAGCAAGTGCTTCATTTCAATAGCAGACTCAGGTTCCACAAAAATCCCCCAGTGTATTTATAGTGAGCCAATATAATCACACCACACAGGTTGCCCAGAAAGGACAAATCAAGAACATGCTTGAAGGGCTATCTATCCCTCTTGGAACTTTGGGCAAAGTGACATAAGCCCAAGAATTGGGCTGTGGCACCAATGATGTTGAAAAGAATGATATGCTTTCAATTTGAAGAGAATCACTTGGTCGTTGGGTGGTTCCCTAGAAATCATACAACATCATGGTGGCTAATTGTTCCCAGAACAAAATGGAAAATCAGTTGGACCAAAATGCCCATGATTGCCATCTTTGCAAAGCTAAAATATATATTAGTTCTCTCCAAAACATTACCAATTAGTCACAAGCTGGCTCTTTTCAAAGGTACTGAAAATAGTTTTTGGAAAGGTATGGCAGCCAGGATGCCAAATGTAATGGGAAATATAACCAGAGAAGGTAACGCTTGGCCCCAGTACTGAGATGGATAAAAGGAAGTGCTTTTCTAATCTTGTTAATCCAACAATCTCAAACAAGATTTCTATTTCGCTGGGCTGATCAATGATCAATATCCTCTACAAACATACCACCAAGTAGTTTATTTTGAAACCCAGGATATGGATCATAAAGTCAGTCCTTTTCTGTCATATCTTTGTGATATGGATTAAATCCGTAACCTTGCTTGTCTTTGCAAGTCTTTGATTACTTGACATGTTTGGAGTATGTTGACCACAGCCCTAGAGAAGACAAGCCTTGTGTTGATCTTTAACTTCATGAATGCTATGGTATTAAGAAAGTCCTGAAAGATGAGGAAGATTATGACATGCAGAGATATGGAGGAAAAGTATTCCTGAAAAAAGAAATAAGCTCTAAAATATGTGAATACAGATTGTGAAAAGAGAACCAATAGTCTTAGTTCTGTTGGAGCAGAAGAGAAGGCTTTAGAAAGCCAACAAGAAGAAGTGAATATGGAAAAATAAGATAAAGCTAGACTGGAATAAGCCCTGAAATTAGCAGGCTAAGGAATTCGGCCCTCATTTTGTAGACTATGAGGGATCATCAAATATGTTTACATTGAAAAATAACAATGATCCAAACCGTATTTTAGAAAGATTGATCTGGGAGCGGAATGCAGGACAGACAAAGATATAAACTAGAAGCAGGAATATAAGTCAAGACATACTCTTAAAAAAATCTTAATGTGACATAATGGAAACCTAAAATAGAGCACTAGCAGTGAGGCTGGAGAAGAGAGACTGATTAGATGCAAGGGAGATTTGAAAGAAGAGAATCAACAGGATGTGGTGACTAACTGAATGAGAAGGAGGGATAAAGAAAGAAAAAAACGTAAGAGATTGTCAGTCTAAGTGGCTGACGAGTTGGTGAACCATTACTGAGATAAAGAAAAGTCAAGAGATCTGGTTTGGTGAATAAGATGACTCTTGAGATTCTAAATTGAAGATGTTGATTTGATATGGAAAAGCTTAATAGGTATAGAAAAACGTGGACCTGTAGCTTAGACCAGTCGTTAATATAAGAAATGGAGACTTGGGAGTCTGCTGCATCGAGGCAATGATGGTAGATGGGGATGAGATGGCTGAAAGACACAGCCGCAGGAAGCCAAGGGCAGGTTCAAGAACACACCTTGAGAAACACCTATTTAGGTCAGGAAAATAGAGCTACAGAACATGACAGAGAAACATAGAGTGGTCAGGAAAAAAAGCAGAATGAATTATGCCAACACCCCTAAATTCCGGAGGGGGAATAGATTAAATCAGATATACCCATACTGTACCATAAACGTCTGCCTTCTGGCCCTTATTATTATTCATTCATTCATTCAACGAATACTGACGGAATGTATACTATGATCACTGTATAACAGCAGATAGTGATAAATACTATGAAGACAAATAAAATAGGGAAAGAAGACAGAAAATGATGGGCAGGTGCAATCTTGGATAGAGTGGTCAAGAAATGCCTGTATATGGAAACATTTGAGAGAAAAGAGCCCTGAGGGAAGAGAGGAAATGGACCAGGCTATAGGTGGTATTTAAAGCAATGAGACTGGGCGATGTCACCTTAGGAATAATTGCAGATAGAGGAATGGAGAAGAGGTCCAAAGACTGAATAGTACTGGGCTCCAGTATTTAGAGGTTGAGAAGATGAGTCTTGAGAGCAAATGAGACTGAGAAGAAAGCCAGAAAAGTAGGAGAATCAAAAGGCACAGATGTCCCAAAACAAACCCACTGCCATCGACTCCATGTCATCTCATACTGACCCTATTGGACAGAGTAGAACTGCCCCATAGGGTTTCCAAGGCTGTAAATCTTTATGGAAACAAACTGCCACATCTTTCTTCCGCAGAACAGCTGGTGAGTTCAAATCACTGACCTTATGATTAGCAGTTGAGCGCTTTAACCACTGTGCCTCCAGGACTTCTTAGAGGCATCCCAGGGGCTGACAAAAAAAGGAAGCATTTATAGAAAAGTAGACAAACTTTTCAAATGGCACTGAAAAACTTCCCAAGGACGGGGATTTGTTTGGTCTTTTTTGTTGCATTTATAACCTCAGTACCTAAAACAGAGCTAGCACGTGTTATTTGCTCAATAACATTAGTTAGATGGCAGGTCCATAGCATGAGAACTGAGACTTTGCCATTAGATTTAGCAATGTGAAAGTCAGGCCGCTGGGGACCAGGACAAGCGCAGTTTTGGTGCAGTGGTTGGAGAAAAGCCTAACAAGTAGGTTTAAAGAGAAAGGGAGAAGAGGAAGCAGACAAATCAACTTTGTCAGCGTGTTTAATTTATGTATGTTTCCTTCCTTCAATTACATGAACGTGTGCCATATAACCATAGTGCCTGGCACATCATAGATGTTAGCTTATATTTTTATACATATGAAATAGAAAAAACAGAAATAGGAAAACTAAATAAGAGAATACTTCAGATACATAGGCATAAAATACTAAGAGCATGCAGGCAGTGGTACTGAAAAAGACAGGAGGGCGAGATCTGATATAAGCATAGAACAGGCATGGGAGATAATTTGAAGTGTGAAACAAAATGAGAGAATCAAAATACCATATTTTAAAGCAAATAACACACGTGTTCTACATTTGTTTGCCAGCCACGCCCTCCTCCCACCAGGTATTTTCATAAGTGCCACAAGGCCTATTCTTTTTTACGTGTTGTTATAAAAAAAAATCAGCCTAGCATACTTACCAAAATACCTAAAAAAAAAAAACCCAAACCTGTCGCCATCGAGTCAAGTCGATTCCAACACATATCAACCCTATAGGACAGAGTAGAACTGCCCCCATATGGTTTCCAGGGAGTGCCTGGTGGATTCTAATTGCCAGCCTTTTGGTTAGCAGCCATAGCTCTTAACCACTATGCCACCAGGGTTTCCACAAAATTACCTAGTGGATGAAAAATTGTACTCCAATAAATTTGAGACCCTAGAGGAAATGGAAAC
>NW_004443954.1:3020517-3024780 GCF_000243295.1 Trichechus manatus latirostris
GAGGGAAATTCATAACAGTAAATGCCTATATTAAAAAAGAAGAAAGATTTAAAATCTCTAACTTAAACTGACAACTGAAACAAAAAAGGAAGAACAAAAGAAGTTAAAAGCTACTGAAAAAAAAGGAAATAATAAAGATCAGGGCAGAAATAAACGTAATAGAAAAAAAATAGAAAGAAGCAATAAAAACCAAAATGTTGGTTCTTTGAAAGGATCAATAAAATACACAAATCACTGGCTATACTGACAAAAGAAAAAAGGCAAAAGAGGCAAATAAGCGAATTAAGAAATGAAATTGGTGACATTACAACCAGTCCAACAAAGGTAAGGACTATCATAACTGATTACTATGAAGAATTGTACTCCAAGAAATTTGAAAACTTAGATGAAATGGACAAATTCCTAGAAATGCACTACCTATGCAAACTAACACAAATAGAGGTAGGAAATTTAAACAGAGCCATTTCAAAAGAAGAAATTGAAGATGTCTTCAAAAAACTGTCAACAGAAAAAAAAAATCCCAGGACAGATGGCTATACTGGAGAATTCTACCATTCAGAGAAGAATTGACACCAATCCTACTCAATCTCTTCAAAACATAAAAGAGGAAGGAACATTATCAAGCTATTTTATGAAGCCAGTATAACCCTGATGCCTAAACTAGGCAAAGACATCACACACAAAAAATAAATTACAAACTAATACCCCTTATGAACATAGATGAAAAAATCTGCAATAAAATTCTAGCCAACAGACTTCGGCAACATTTCAAAAAAATCGTACGCCATGATCAAGTGGGATTCTTACCTAGATTACAAGGGTGGTTGAACATTAGAAAATCAACTAAAATAATCCACCACGTAAATAAAACAAAGAAAAAGAGCAATATGATCATATCAATTGATGTAGAAAAGGCATTCAATAAAATTCAACACCTTTTCCTGATAAAAATGCTCAGCAAACTAGGAATAGAAGGGAAATTTCTCGACATAATTAAGGGCATATATGCAAAAGCCACAGCCAACGTTATACCCAATGCAGAAAGGCTGAGAGCCTTCTCCTTGAGAACAGAAATGAGACAAGGATAACCATTATCACCACTCTTATTTAACATTATACTGGAAGTCCTAACCAGAGAAATAAGAAAGAAAAATAAATGTTATCCAAGTTGGAAAAAAAGAAGTAAAACTATCTCTATTTGCAGATGACATGATCCTATACATAGAAGGCACTAAAGATTCCACTGAAAAACTGCTGGAACTAATAGAAGAATTTAGCAATGTTGCAGGGTACAAGATCAACACATAAATATCAGTTGGGTGCCTCTACACTAACAAAGACTACTCTGAAAAAGAAATCAAGAAAACAATATCATTTATAATAGCCCACAAATTGATAAAATACCTAGGAATTAACCTAACTAGGGTCATAAAAGAATTATACAATGAAAATTACATAACACTACTACAAGAGACTAAAAGAGACCTAGACAAATGGAAAAACATCCCATGCTAATGGATTGGAAAACTTAATATAGTGAAAATGTCAATTCTACCTAAAGTGATCTGCAGATACAATGAAATCCCAATACAAACCCAACAACATGCTTTACTGAAATTGAAAAACTAATTATGATCTTCATATGGAAAGGAAAGAAACTCCAAAAAGCAAAAGCAATACAAAATAAAAAGAAAAAAGCAGAAGGCCTCACACTCCCCAATATCAAAACATACTATACAGTCACTGGAATCAAAACACTGTAACAAAAACTGGTTCAACAACAAACACACAGATGAGTGGAACAGAATCAAAAACCCAAAATTAAACCCAGCCATCTATGGACAACTGATTTTCTACAAGGAGTCAAAGTCCATTCAGTGGAGCAGAAACAGTCTTTTTAATAAATGATGCTGGCAAAACTAGATAGCTACCTGCAGAAATATGAAACAAGACTCATACCTCACACCATACACAAAAACTAACTCAAAATGGATCAAAGACCTAAATGTTAAACCTAAAACCATAAAATACTGGGAGAAAACTATGGGACTTAACCTTCTGTAAAAATAGGATAACAAACACAACAATAAACACATGAATAGAAGAAGACAAAATAGATAAATAGGATCTCATAAAAATCAAAAACTTAAGCTCATCAAAAGACTTTATTAAAAGAATAAATAGACAACCCACAGACTGGGGAAAAAAAACTCGGAAACAACTTATCCAATCAGGGTCTAATCTTGAAAACCTATGGAAAACTGCAGCAACTCAACAACAAAAAGACAACCCAATCACAAAAAGGGAAAAAGACATGAACAGAAGCTTCACTAAAGAGGTCTTCCAAAAAACTAACAAATGTATGAAAAGATGTTTATAATTGCAGAACATGGCACCCTAGACAGACACATCATGCTGTCCCTCTGCAGCAAAGACCCAAAAAACTAAGTAAAACAGATACAAACATCAATTCTGGAACCCTAAGCATCAAATGAAGGGATAAAGAACTAGATCAAACACCAAATGGAAGAAGAAACTGAAGGAAAACAGAGAACAAGGAGAGATACAGAGTAGAGATCCCCTGCCCACTAATACGGAAAGCATCGCCATCTTGGAGCATAGCCAGCAAGGACCCTGGACAGGGAGTATGGGAAGACAACTTCACGGAGCTCCCAACAGGAGACGGAGCACCCGGTAACCGAGAAACACACTTTCCTACCTTTCACCCCTCTGCCAAGTACACCACTCCCACCCGTTCCAGATGGGCCGCAACATGCCGCCTGGCCAGAGAGCTACTGGCCTGCTGTCGCCCCAGGTCTGCCTCACCCCACCTGCTGACTCCTGCTGCACCACTTTTTTCCCTTTCTTTCTTTTCTCTCTCCCTCACTTGTAGCCCTGCACACCACATCTACCCCTTGCCACCACGTCGCACCACACTGCCACAGGTAGGCAGCTACCAGCTCACCACCACACCAGGTCCTACCCACCCCCATCTTCTGGCTATCTTTTTTTCTTTCTTTCTATCTCTCTCTTTTTCTTTCCTTCTTCCCCCCACCTAGCCCCGTATGCTGCCTCTCATTCCTGTCGGCACTCATCATGCTGCCACAGCTTGAGAGTCCCCAGCTCAAGCCCACCACCATACTTTGCCTGCACTGCCTCTCCCCTCCTGGCATTCAATGAGCTGCTGAACAGAGGAAATCAAGCCCGTACCTCTCCCTGTCCAACCCCCTCACCTATCTGGTGAGCTGCTGTGAACATTGCCACACCACTAGACCAATATCAAGAGGCAGACGGCACCTGCCCAGTCTGCCCTCAGCCACCTCACCAAACCAGTGTACAGTGAAGCAGGCTCGCCCTGCCTGCTGCTGCCCTACCTACCCAATCAAGGTGGTGACAGCTATTGTGCCCACAGATGAGCAAGCAGCAAAGCATGCCTGGCCCATCCACACTGACATACCAAAACAAAACAAAGAAGCAGGATGAAACAAACAAACATACAATCAATAAATAAAGAAAATAATATCTTAATGTCTCATGGACAGTAAACAATATGAAAACACATTAAAAAGCACAATAAGATGGCACCAGCAAATGACAAAATAAAAAATCAGATGACTTTCCAGTAGAAGAAAAAACAGTGGAACTACCTGATATGGAATTCAAAAGACTAATATTTAGGGCTCTCCAAGAGATTAGGAAAGAGATCAAGGAAAACACAGACAAAACCAACAAAAACATAGCCAAAACCAAGGAAAACACAAACAAAGCAATAGAAGAATTCAGGAAAATAATACAAAAACAAAATGTCAAAATAAATAAACAATTAGAAATCATACCAAAAAAAGCAACTAGAAATCCAAAAGATAAACAATAAAATTTCATATATGGGCAACTTAATAGAAGATTTTAGAAGTAAATTTGAAACAACGGAACACAGAATCTGTGAGATTGAAGACAAATCCCTGGATGCCACTTTGTTTGAGGAAAAATTGAGAAAAGAATGAAGAAAACCTAAGAATAACATGAGACACAATCAAGAGCAAAAACTATGCAGGTGATTGGAGTTCCAGAACAGGGAAGAAAATGGAAAACACAGAAAAGATTGTTGAAGATTCGCTGGCAGAAGCCTTCCCAAATATCATGAAAGATGGAAAGCTGACCATCCAAGATCAACGAATCCCATATAGGATAGACCACAAAAGAAAGTCACCAGGACATATCATAATCACATTTGTCAAAACCAGAAGAAAGAAAGAATGCTGA
>NW_004443954.1:3033166-3034888 GCF_000243295.1 Trichechus manatus latirostris
AAAAGAGATTGACTCAAGACACACCCTACACTCATCCTGCCTCATTAACATAGCAAAAATGACCCATTCCCAAATGGGATTATAACCACAGGCATAGAGACTAGGATTTACAACACGTACTTTCTGGGGACACGATTCAATCCATAACATCTACCTTTTTTTTCCTAGAGAAAAACAAATGTTATTATAATTTCAGTTAGGTAGATAAACGTTTACTTTAAGAAAATGCTTGTTTTTCTATCATAAAGGTGCATTTTTACTCAATTATATTTTTAAGTGGTAATTTCAAATTAACGTATTTTTATCTTGGTGTGCCTTTAAGACAGAAAACTAACTAGAGAAGTAAAAGAAATACTTCTTAATATCATAATAAATCTAAGCTCACGTATCCAACAGATATTTATTCAAGCTTAGTCTGTGCCAGGAACTGTTTTAAGACCTAGGAATACAGCAGTTAACAAAATAGAAATCCCTGGAACTTACAGGGCACTATATGCAATTCAGAAGAATTAGTCTCAGTTTTTCCTTGTTATCTTTATCATATGCTCTTAGGACTTTGATTACCACATCTTACAATCAGACCATATCCCACACCACATGAACTGTAAATAAGTTTTAATCAAGTAGACTAATAAGTCCTAAAAAAAGAAAGCCTTCTATTCTATTTTTACTAAACTGTACATGGTAATACAGACTGACAACTGTGAGCCAAATGTATTATTGGAAGTTTTTAGTTTCCATAAAACTAAAATGAAATTATGAATCTTAAAGGTAAAAGAATCATGTACACGTGTAAGAAAACGAGTATCAAAGGTATTCCTATGGGGTTTATTTGTTTTATGATTAGATTTATAATCTTTATGAACCCATTACTAATTGTTCCATTTGCATAACATATAATTAAAAGCATAGTTTTCAACTTTATTACAGTAGCAGAAAAAAATGTCCAGCCATAGGAATAGGAACTGAGAATAGGCTTTGATTTGAATGATGAAAATTATGCTACCACCATGTAAAACCAATATAGGCCAAGCTTATAGCTTAGTCTAACTTGCAGTTAATTATTATAACTACTATTTTTTAAACACTGACATTGCAGGTCCTGTGTATTCCATGAGTCTTAGGCTGAGTTCTCTAGTGAAGCAAAACCAGCAAAGCATATAAATATATACAGAGAGAGATCTGTATCAAGGAAATGGCTCATGCAGTTGTAGAGGCTGGAATATCCCAAGTCCATGGGTCAGGATAGAGGTATCACATGATTCAGGTAGCTGCTGAGGCTGGTGAACCCAAGATGGGCAGGTCAGCGAGCAGGGCTCTTGCTGACAGGCTGCGAAGATAGACAAATTCCAAGACTGGCAGGCAAGACTGCAGGTAAGCTGCTAGCTCAAGTCCCAAGAACCAGAGGTCAGACAAACAGGAGCCATCTGCAGAATCCAGAGCAAGCAAAAAGCCACAAGCCTTGCCTGAATGTCCACTTATATTCGATGCAGGCCACACGCCCAAGGGAACTCCCTTTCAACTGATTAGCTACTCACAGCAGATCCCATCATGGAGGTGATCACATAATATCAAAGCACATAATATCTCATCATGAAAGTGATCACAACATCATATGACTGCCAAACCACTGAGAATCATGGCCCAGTCAAGTTGACAACCTTAACCATCACAGTAGATAAGTGGTAATTTAGTGAAAGGTAAGACAATACACAATACTGG
>NW_004443954.1:3035629-3044176 GCF_000243295.1 Trichechus manatus latirostris
ACGAATGGAAACAGGGAATCTAGGGTAGAGAAAGAGAGAGTGTTGACATATCATGGGGTTGGCAACCAATGTCACAAAACAATCTGTGTATTAATTGTTTAAAGAGAAACTAATTTGCTCTGTAAACTTTCACCTAACGCACAATTTAAAAGAAAGAGATTGGTTCTCTACTTAAAAACCGTCAGTATGAGACCAAATGGTCAACCATGACTCAAAAGCAAAGATGAGGAGAGAAGGGGGCAGAGAAACTAGAGTACTGGAAAGGCAAGAATCAGAACACAATTAAAGAGAATGTTCACACATTGTGATGAATGTAACTAGTGTCTTGAACAATTTGTGCAGGAACTGACAAATGGGAACCTAACTTGCTATGTAAACTTTCACCAAAAACTCAATAAAATTAAAAAAAAATCAAAAAAAAAAAAACCTTATAACAGTATTCTTTCATTTCTTCCCTCCTGGCCTTTGTGTTTTTTTTTGCCATACATTTTACTGCTACATACATTATAAGCCCTACAATACACTGATAGAAAAATTTCTTTAAACTGTTTAAAGATATAGATAGTAAAAAGTTTTATATTTATTTTTGTGGCTACATTTCCCATGCTCTTCATTCCTTTGTATGGGTTACGTTTGTGATTTATTCAGATATGTATTCTTTGACTATCGAAAATAATTTGTTCTTTGTTGGTACAAATTGCCTAATTCTTTACAAAATGCTAAAGTTTCCTTTTCAAAGTCATATTGCAGTTATTTTTCTCATCATAAGTCCCCAGGATACAGTCATCATTTTCAAAGTATTCTGTTCTCAAGTATTTTCTTATCATCTATCCCTACTCTAGATCTCCTTATACAAATATATGAGGGAACTCATAACTTATAAAATTAGAGGGGAACTCTTAAATAGGAAACTTACAAGTCCATTTCCAGTTGCCTCCTAAATGTCCCAAGACCATAATGCATGGGAAGCTTTTCAATGATTCATTGTGAAATGCCCTAAGGAATCAAAACAGCGAGCAGTGATGTAATATGTTCCCTTGCTTAGCTCCAGGTTGACTCCCATCTTCCTCCTGGGTCTCTGCTTTGCCCATGTTTGTGAGCTGAAGTATGTGTTTCTGATTACAAGGCCCTTCCCAGGGCAGAGTGTGCTGTGTCTGTGTTGTATCACAGCTAATAAATATTAAGTTTCCATCTGCTTGTTCGTTACTCCATCATGCAAAAATGATATCTAAATGATGGTAACATATAGTTCATGCAACAACTTTGCAAGAGAAGAAGATGGGGCACCCTAAAGTACCCAAAAAAGAAGAGCTGGTCTCTAGAGCAAAGAAATTAGGGTGCAACAAGCGGCCCATGCGAGGATAATCAAAAGTAAAAGAGTAGGAGTATTAACACACAATGACAGATATTTTTCAAACAGCGATTTTCAAATCTGAACACTAATGGGAAAGTTATTAGAGCAGAAGTTCCAAAATATAGACAAAAATTTGTGATTAATTTGCTTTTCACATGGACAGGGAAGTGTGCTTCTGGGTGAGAAGACGCTGGGATTTATTCATTTAAATGTGATTAATATTACTCCTAGTAATGCAAAAGAAGCCAGTCAGCCAGCTAATGCCAACTCACAGTCAGATCAGGTATTTCATTTATTAAATGTTTACTCTGCTTGGTATTGTGCTGTATCTTATGGAGTACAAAATCTAGTAACACCCAGTTCATATCCTAAAATATACTACAATTTAGTGGGGAAAAAAACAAGGAAGATTTTCTACCCATACCAAAAAAACAGACAAACTCGTTGCCATCAAGTCGATTCCAACTCATAGCAACCCTATAGGACAGAGTAGAAATGTCCCATAGGGTTTCCAAGGAGCCACTGGTGGATTCGAACTGCCAACTTTTGGTTAGCAGCCGTTCTCTTGTTGAATACATTAGCCCACTTTAATGCAATACAAAGTTTGCTCAATATTAGATCAGAACATCCATGGGGAAAAGGACTGGGAGAGATTCATTCCATTTGAAACGCTGAGAAATACTTTCTTAAGACCTGGACCATGAAATGTGGGGTGATTGCAACTTGTACAGACGAGAGAGTGGAGTAGTACCTGTGCCCAGTGAGTTTTAGGAACATTCTCTTATATAGGGAGCCTTGGTGACACAGTGATTAAGCATTCAGCTGCTAACCAAGAGGTCGGCATTTTAAATCCACCAGCCACTCCTTGGAAACCCTGTGGGGCAGTTCTACCCTGTCCTATAGGGTCACTCACTATGAGTTGGACTCGATGGCTATGGGTTTGGTTTTTGTTTTTGTTTTTGTTTTTTATCTCTTGTGTAGAGAAGCATGAACAAAGACACCAAAATGAGAAAAGGAAGAATAAGTTTTAGGAATGGGAAATCCCAGTTGGAGTGCTTTGAGACATAATAAAGTTGATAAAGCCAAATGATTGATTGCAGCCAAATGTGAGTGGACTGTGAATTTAATATTAAGACTTCTAGTCTCTACTGTAAGGCAGTTTGTGTAAATACAAATAACCAGGACTAAACTGAGAAAATAAAACAAATTGGCCGAGTTCCTAGCCAACTTCATTGTATTAAAATTTCTCAAAAGTTTAGTTACCAATCTCTTTATTCCTGTAAATCCAGGGCTGTACTCAAATGACGAACGTTTAAAAACAGATTTCTAAAGGCCACTCTGGATTTTGAGAAGTAGCAAAGAATATTGTGGAAAGAATACAGGCTTACGGCCAATCAGACCTACGTCCCCAATCTCACTCTACCACACACCTATACGTCATGGAATTAAAATTAAAACAATGTATATAAAGAGCTCATCACACAGAAGTCACTCCATAATTTTCTATTCTCTAACCTCCACTCAATTTGTTTCTGTTAATCTTCATTCTTTTTTGTTATCTCCTAGTACTTTTTAAGTAATTTAAGATGTTATAACTTAAATGATTAAACATATGTTAGGTAATCATTTTTATTTTCAGTTTTCTGGACCTCACTTCCAAGAAGCCAAGATGAAATAATAGGAATTGGATTTTGCTTCCCACATGAATCAGTCAAAAACACAAGACAAAATATACAAGGGAGTGGGGTTCAAGACACTCGACAAAAGACAAGCAAAGGCGGGAAACAAGATCTGCCCTGTGATGCCCCAGCATACTGCCTGGAGAGAGATTCCAGGATACCACGCAGGGTAGGGGAAGCAAGGCAGAGCACAGCAGACTTGCTGAGCTGTGGAGACAGAGCTGAGTTTAGGGAGATCAAAGTGGCTAGGGTTCACAGGACTGAGTCCTGGAGAGGAGAGTTGCCCAGAGAGAGAACCCGGAGACCTCAAGTAATTAGCGCGGTGTTTAGCAATATTTGTAATGAATATCGCGCTCATGTCAATAAGGTCCCCAAAGTGGAAAAAGAACCATCTGAAAGCGTTAGAGAGAAACAGATGTTCACTCAGGGCTGGGAATAGTGTTTGTTCCCGCCAGTTAGAGTGGAAAAAAACTTATAGTTCACTGGATATTGGCTAGAGAACGCAAAAGATTCTTGCCTCAGTACTGGAGGACAATTTGCCGTAGACTAAATACTGCTCTGCTCCTACCCACCAAATCTTAAAAGTAAAACCCAAAAGGACCAAGCTGTTTCCAAGTAGCTGAACTACATCTTAAAACAAACCTCAAACATTTGTAAGAGTACGAAAATATCCAGCACCCAAAAGGTAAAATGTACGTCTGGAATTAAGTAAAATATAAATTATAAGATATGCAAAGAAGCAAGAAAATATGACCCATAATGAGGAGAAAAATTAATCACTTGAAACGGAACGAAAGCTGACACCAATGTTTGAATTAGCAGGCAAGGGCAAGGAAACAGTTATTATTTTCAGTTTTCTAAGTTTTTTATCCCTTTTTCTCCAGCAAACCAGTTAGTCATTTGACACGGTTTCAGTAGTGAGACATTTATCACAGCCCAGTGCAACAAAGTAATATTAGATTTTCAAATAACAGAAAAAATATGTATCTAAAAAGTTTTGAGTAAATTTGTTATTTTTTAAACAATTATTATTCATGCAGCATTTTATTTTATGCTGACTTCCTTTTAAAAACGTGTTTGATGTCTTAACTTTTTTCTGGTATTAATGACTATTGTTGTTTTGCAATTCTCATTCCTCCTTTTCTTTAAGATGTCGTTCATCGCCCAACACAGTGGTTCCCAAACTGGGCTGCGTGTTAGAATCACCTGGAAGCTTTTGAAACTATGCGATATTCAGGCTCCACTCCAGACAAATTGAATCAGAATTTCTGAGGGTGCAGCCTGATCACCACGTTTTTTCTAAGCTCCCCAGATGATGTTCAGTCCAAGTGAAGAATCACTGAGCCCGAACATCTCTAGTCCTCCATTTAGGATAATAGAAATGATAATACCTTATTCACTTACCAAACAGAGTTGTTTTAAGCATCAAAAGAGAGAACATATGAATATATGTAAACTTCAAAACATTTAAAAGTCTCTCTCGTATCTAGCCTTTAAATGACCTCTGGGAATAAATCAATTCTCTTTTTGATAAAGGGACATGAATTCCCCTCCTATCTCCTAAAAACATTCAAGTATATCCAAAAACCCAGTTGCTGTCAAGGGGTCCCTGACTCATGGCAACCCTTTGTGTGTCAGAGTGGAACTGTGCTCCATAGGGTTTTCAATAGCTGATTTTTCAGAAGTAGATCACCAGGCCTTTCTTCCTAGTTGCATCTGGGTGGACTCAAACCACCAACCTTTTGATTAGCAATTGAGCTTGGTAACTATTTGCACCACCCAGGGACTGCCAAGTATATCCAGGAATGACCAAACCAGTGATTCTTAACCTTTCAGTGGGAATAGGAAGAATGCCAGGTTGGGTGAGGAAAAGGCTGGGCAGACACCGTGGTGAATCTGACAAAATGTATAGACCTCTTTCAGGAAAACTACATGGGCACGCACAACAAACTTTGGCCTGCATTCTCAGCGGGTCTACACATACCGTGAAGGAGCCCTGGTGGCACCGTGGTTAAGTTCTTGGCTGCTAACTGAAAGGTCAGCAGTTCGAACCCACCAGCCGCTCCACAGGAGAAAGACGTGGCATTCTGCCTCCATAAAGATTACAGCCTTGGAAACCCTGTGGGGCAGTTCTACTCTGTTCTATGGTGTCACTATGAGTAGAAATAGACTAGATGGCAACGAGTTTGGTTTTGGTTTGACACAGACACTGAAGCCCAACCAGGGTGCAGGTCAAGAACCTCCACCCTAGATTCCAAAGTAGTGATAGCGATTCTTGTTTTGTTCTTCTCGTTTCCTAAAGGCCTGAAAGCCTGAAGCCAGTTGTTACAGCTTCAGGAAATTTTTTCATGCTTAATTTTATGGTAATTGGTATGTCACTCAAACTGAGCTATTCATAGATTGCCTCCTCTCCTGTAAACATGCTCATTCCTGATGAAAACATTAATAAAACGTTCCCTCACGTCAGACAGGAGGAGCAGGAAAAGATCTATGGCGCACAGAGCTTTGCTTCTAGGGATTCTTCAAAGCTCCAGGGTGCGTGATCTGAGCTCTACTGTACACAAAGCTCTCATCTGTGTAGAAAGAAAGCAATTCATCATGCAGAAGCCTACCCTCCGCCCTCTTCCCCATCGTTGGGGAATAAGAACACCATGCAGGCAGTTTTTTTAGTCATTATGGGGAAGAAACAACTAACAGTAGCTCATTCCCTCTCTCCCCAGACTCACAGCAATGTTAACCTTGTGTTGGCAAGCCTATAGGCTTTTATGGCTAAAGGTTTACTCACTGCAATAACTATTGGTCTTTGCACATGGTTAGAACTTGGTACTTTCTCATACACATATACGTGGTTTAACTCAATCTCCTATCTTCTATCACATCAGTGATTCCTAGGCTACCAAGATAAACTGATCCTCTTTTCCACCTTGGAAGTGTTTAGTTTAGTAGAAGGTACTTTTACAGTTTTTAGCGCACCTAAGAAAATACTCCTGTTTTCAAGAAATTTTGGTATAATTAACTTTTGTTTATTTCTAATCAATCATAATTTTCTTTTTTAAAGTTTCAACTTCAAAATAGTAAATTATATACCAAAGCTGAATATCATATAATTAATTATATTGAGGTCCTGGCATTCAAGGCTCTCTGTCATATGGATCCAGTGGTGTGGAAGATGGTAAATGTACAATAAGCTCTCCAGGCAAACCAAAAAAGACCGTAACTTGTAAGTTTTGCTTCATTCCATGATGTAAATACTCAGCCATCACAACTGATTTCAAGTTACCAAAGTAATGTTAACTAGTTAACCAAATTTCTGAAAATTTAACAATATACTCATACAAGGTGATACCGGGCAACTCCAGCACTCAATTGTATTGATCTAATCCAGCTTTCCACCTTATCTTCTGTCATGGTTTGAAGTATGTCCCCTCAGAAATGTGTGTATCAGTTTGCCTAGGCCATAATTCCTGGTACTGTGTGATTTTCCTGTACGTTGTAAACCTGCCTCTATGATGTTAATGAGGGAGGATGGGTGGCAGTTGTGTTAGTAAGGCAGGACCTGATCTACAAGACTGGATTGTGTCCTGAGGCAATGTCTTGAGATATAAAAGATAGAAGTGAGCAGTGAGACAGGGGGACCTCATACCATCAAGAAAGCAGTGCCGGGAGCAGAGCTCGTCCTTTGGACCGGGGTCCCTGCGCAGAGAAGCTCCTAGTCTGGGGGAACACTGAAGAGAAGAAGGCCAACAGAGAGAAAAAGCCTTCCCCTGGAGCTGACGCCCTGAATTTGGACTTTTAGCCTACTTTGACTGTGAGGAAATAAACTTCTCTTCATTAAAACCATCCACTTGTGGTATTTCTGTTATAGCAGCACTAGATGACTAAGACATCTTCCCACATCTTCTTTTATGTATTTGTGCTTGAAAAACTACTTATTCATTCTTTCCCATGGAATCCCACTCCTTTACTCATTTTACCTACTCATCTGGAAAGCATTTGACTCATCTCCACACTACCCCATCACCATCCTAACTACCCTTCAAAGACCAGCACGTAGGAGGTAACATCCACGTAAACTGAAATTCTGATATCACCTAACATTTTATAACACGCATAACATCTACTGGAGCCCTGGTGGTCCAGTGGCTAAAGAGCTTGGCTGCTAACCAAAATGTTGGCAGTTCGAATCCACCAGCCACTCCTTGGAAACCCTATAGGGAAGTTCTACTCTGACTTTTGGGTCACGATCGATTTGAAGTCAACAGGTTTATAACATCAACTTTGCATTAACTTTATTTACGCTAGTCTTATTTTTCCTAAGATACTTTGTATACTTTGAGAACATGATCCATGTCTAATTTATCTTTATAGCCTGTACCTATACCCGTTGCCATCAAAGTCAGTTCCAACTCATAGCAACCCTATAGGACAGAGTAGAACTGCTCCGTAGGGTTTCCAAGGAGCAGCTGGTGGATTTGAAATGCCCACTATTGGTTTGCAGCCCAGATTTTAACCACTGTGCCACCAGGGTTCCATAATTTATCTTTAGAGTTCTTAAAATACTTAGCAAAGTGACTTGCTAATAATAGATGCAACATAGATATTTATTAATTAAACATAATTAGGTATACAAAATCTTAGCTGCTGCAAATATGCAAGAAAATACAAAAACTATGCTAATTTCACACCTCAAATATAGGCTAAAGGTTTTAAATTAACTAATATATGATGCACCAATATGTCTGTGATTCAAGTCAAATGAATCCTAGATAATATAACAAGTTAAATGATAATACTAAAACTGTTTTGCTATACAATCTGGCTGAAGAGAAATGTGGAAAACTTATTCAAGTGAACAAATACAAAACTTTATAACAAATATAATACTTTGAAATAAAGAATAATATCAATGTAAAAACTGAGAAACACTAAAACAAAAGTCATTATTACACACAAAATAAAATAAATATTCTGGGGAACTCTTGAACAATGGGTCTTTTACATGTTCATTTACTATTGTTACGTATAAAGTAATACTTAAATAAATGATATGTATAAACATTCATATAAATTATGTATTTCCTGAAATTTTCTGTTTCAACTATTAAGATCCCTAACATATTTGGTGAAGAGAGTCTATAATTTACTGAAAATTTCAAATCAAATTCAGTTGAATTTTTAAAAGTAAACTTATGTTAAAAGCTAGAAGTAGAAGTACCATAAGATCCAGCTATCCTACTCCTTGGAATATATCCTAAAGAAATAAGAGCCATCACACAAATAAATATATGCACACCCATGTTCATTGCAGCACTGTTCACGATTGCAAAAAGATGGGAACAACCTAGGTGCCCATCAACAGATGAATGGATAAACCAGTTATGGTATATTCACACAATGGAATACTATGAAACGATGAAGAACAATGATGAAGCCGTGAAACATCTTATAACATGGAGGAAGCTGGAGGTCATTATGCTGAGAGAATTTAGTCAGTCACAGAAGGACAAATACTAT
>NW_004443954.1:3044602-3062515 GCF_000243295.1 Trichechus manatus latirostris
ATGACCGCCCTGACAGGGAACACAACAGAGAGTCCTGGGTGGAGCAGGAGAAAGGTGGGGTGCAGAACTCAAATTCTAGCAAGAAGACCAACTTAATGGTCTGACCGAGACTGGAGGAACCCCAGAAAGCATGACCCCTGGATTCTCTATCAGCCCAGAACTATTCCCGAGGCCAACTCTTCAGACAGAGATTGGACCAGACTGTGGGACATAAAGTGATACTCATGAGGAGTGTGCCTCTTAGCTCAGGTAGATACAAGAGAATAAACGGGCAGCTTCTGTCCGGAGGTGAGATGGGAAGGCAGAGAGGGTTAGGAGCTGGTTGAATGGACATGGGGAATCAAGGGTGGAAAGAAGGAGTGTGCTGTCACAGTATGTGGAGAGCAATTAGAGTCACATAACAATGTATGTACAAATTTTTGTATGGGAAACAATTTTTTTAAAAAGCAAACTTATGTTAAAAACTCTCACACTTTTGGAACTAGGTTATTGGTAAAAAATGTTAACCTGTTTTGCTTCTGCTCTTTTACTGTTTTTATTTCTTTGGTCAATTTTTTTCACTATAGTGTGTCGTGTTTCTGATGTAATTTCCTAGGCCTGTCATAACAAAATATCACAAAGTGAGGGGCTTTAAAGAACAGAAATTTATTGTCTGGAGGCTAGAATTTCGAATCAGGGTATCAGCTTTGAGAGAAGAACTGTTCCATACTGCTCTCTGTTTTCTCCAGGGGAAGGTCCTTCCTTGTGCCTTTCAGCTTCTGGTAGCCCTGGGCATTTCTTGGCATTCTTTGCTTGTAGATGTATCTTCACATGGTGTCTTCGCCCTGTGTGTGACTCTGTACAATCTCTGTCCTCCTCTTTTATAAGACACCAGTCATATAGGATTAGGAGTCACCCTACTCTGGTATGACCCATTAACTTAACTGATAATATCTTCAAAGAAAAAACCTATTTCCCCAAACAAAGTTACATTCACAGGTACAGGGGTGAGGACTTCAACATACCTTTTTGGAGGACACAATTTAATCCATAACAGTTTCCTAAGACCAAAGCTAAAACCCTTACCAAAATCAGGTCACATTAATTTTACTCCTCATTCTGACACCATATAACCTGAGATTAGATTGATGGCACTGGCTAAAATAGAAAATAATTTCCCACAACAACAAGCATCAATCTTTGATGAGAATAAAGAACGAAGAAAACCTACAAAGAAGCAAAGATTTTCATTCAGAAGTAATACTGGTTTGGCCAATGTTAAAAACTCTTTGAAGCTATACAAATTGCTCTTGAATCCCACAATGATACCTTGTCAACAAAGAGCTCAATTCCAAGGCAACAATCCTCAGAGCTCTTCTTTTGATTTACAGTTGAAGCCTCTCAGAACAGGTTATTTACAGTGTTTTATATATCTTCATGAAAAAATGTCTTATGTACACTTTTGGCATTTCCTAGAATCTCTTTTGCATAGCTTAGTAAAAAAGACGTTTTAGTAGGCCAACAGATATTTGGGCATCCTAATCATTTTAATGGTGTGCATTTATCTGGTAAAATATTTCTAAATGCTCAAATAATTCATTGAAAACTAATCAAAACACCAAACTTTCAAGTGAACCCTACTCTCGCCAAATCCAAATTGATGAGTGCTTCCAAACCAACTCATTGTAGTTTGGTAGTGTATCCTTTTTAGAAATGTGTAATTTATTCCATATGTTTGCCACTGCCTGTACTGAAAAGTTTCCCAAGCCTATTTTCAATTCTACTCCTGCTTATGAAATTTTCCGTTCCATATCTTAACTCTAAAATATCTACAAATTTTCATTATTGGAATTGTTTCACTGGTATCATAATTGGTTTCTGTTGTATTCCTGGCATAGGAGATCATGAAGGGAAGGGACAAACATTTTCTGCTATGTGTACAGCGAATTCAAGAATGCTAATCTGAAGGATGAAAGAAGACTGAGGCAAAAAAGCAGAGAGAAGCAGCAACAAGAAATCACATGGATTTCTGTGATTTATAAACAAGGAAGTTTTGATGTGATAAATACATTAAAATACATAGTTTTAATATAATCTGGGCAAAATGTTACAAAATATTCAAAAATTTTTTGGAAATAAAACTTAATAAAAATATTAGTGGAACTGTAATTACCACTTACCATAAAGTCCTCATTTATGAGGAGTACCTCTCCCCAGCTTTATCCCCAAAAGGTTAACAAAATAAGAAAATAGAATTTACAGGACTTTAAATACTACAGGAGAACTTGACCTTACCAGTTCAGAAAATGACCCACTTCTTCTTCCAATTAATCTTTCCGGTGGCAGTTCTTTTCGACATGACATTTAACGGAAGGAAGTAACTCAGTGACTCAGTTGTAAGTGACCAAGTTCCAAGTTAGATAAAAACCAGGAACATGACAAAGTGACCCAAACAAGTAGAAAGCCATGGGAAAGAGCCAGAAAGGATGAGCTTAGAGGCGCAGCAACAATGGAAAGGAAGTACAAGTAGGTGGGTACGTAATCATAAGGAGAGGATGGAGAATTCTTGGAGGATCTTGAAGGCTCAAGGGGCAAATTAAAATGAGTACTTTTCTGGAGAAAAAGATCAGAAACACAGATGATACACAACATGCTTCCATGAGAGATAGACTCTGGTTTAACACATAGAATCCCCTGAGACTTAGAAATTTTTTTTTGAAAAGGAAACACGGTAGTCAGCCCAGAAAGGAGTTTTCAGTAAAAATGCCTGCCACCTGTTAGAGATGTGATGTAATTAAGCAAGATGCCCCAGGCCATTTCTTCACAGATTCAGGAAAGACATTCTATTTGGAGTATTCCACAGGATCCACCATGACCAACTGTACAACAAGGAGAAAACATTCGTCGCAGAAGTTTAATTGTATTTTTTATTAATTTGAGTTTTTTCTTTAATTCAAAATTCTGATTTTTGTCTCTAATATATATTTGTAGTAAATGAATGCCTAAAAAATACGTTTTAAATTCTTTCTAAAAACATGCTCTCTCCCATACAAATGTAACAAATTATTTCTTTTATGCACTGTAGTATTTATGAGACCCATCTCATAACTTCTTACCACCACCATGAAATCTATTCCAAATTTCACTCTTGCCATTTAGAATACATCCGGAGAAGGTAGCTATAAAAGTATATTTAAAGAAAGACCCTCAGTGAAATGAATTGACACAGTAGCTACAACAATGGACTCAAACATAGCAACCATTGTGAGGATGGCGCAGGACCGGGCAGTGTTTTGTTCTGCTGTACATAGGCTCTCTCTGAGGTGGAACTGACTCGATGGCACCTAACAGCAACAACAAGATTTTCTGTGCTTTTCTAAAGAATTCATCACCCTTGATTTTATTGGTATTTGACTCAGTATCATCGCTACCTCTATTAATGCACCTGATACAAATTCGTCAAGAATAGAAAACCTGCATGTGTATTTTCTTAGTTCCTCTGATGAGCCATGCTATTTCTGCCTATACATCTGTTATGGGTTGAATTGTGTCCCCCAAAAAGCTATGTTCAAGTCCTAACCTCCAGGATCCATGAATGCGACCTTATTTGGATTTAGAGTCTTTGAAGATGTAATTAGTTAATATGAGATCATGCTGATGAAGGGTGGGCTTTAATCCAGTATGATTGGTATCCTTATAAAAAGAGAAGAGACAGACAGGAAGACACAGAGGAAAGATGGTCTTGTGACGATGGGGGCAGAGATTGGAGTTATGCTGCCACAAGGCAAGGAACACTTGGAGCAACCAGAAGCAGAAAGAGACAAGAAAGGATCTCCATCAAGAGTCCTCAGAGAGAGCATGGCCCTGCTGGCATTCTGCATTTGAACTTCTAGCTTCCAGACCTGTGAGAGAACACATTCCTGTTGTTTTAAGCCAACCACTTGGTGGTAATTTGTTACAGCAGCCCTCAGAAACTAATACAAAACCTTTGCTATACAAGTTGTCCTCGACTTATGACTGGGCTACGTTCAGACGACTCCGTCATAAGTCAGTTCTGACATAAGTGGAATGCCTCTTTTTTTTTTTTTTTTTAGTTTTCATTATTATTGCCCTTTATTGTCAGTATCTTTATAAATCTTAACAGTGAACATCTGCGAATGATAACATCAGCAAATTACATGCTGCAACATTGTACGTAGTATATATTACTGATGATAAAATGTTAAAAAAAAAAAAAAAGACAGCTGTAAGTACAGTTTGTCTTAACTCATATCCCTAAGTCGGGGACTACCTCTACTGGCTTGTGCCTGAAATGCTCTCTATCAATCCCACCCTCATTTCCATTTGTCTGGAAACACCTACTCACGTCACTTTCCGTATAAAGCCTTCCTGGCTCCTCCAGCTGAATTAGCCTCTTAAAACCTTAGAACCTCTGCTGTATCCTTTCAACACACTTTTGCAATGGGTTGTATTTGTTTGTTTACATATCTGTCTCCCCCAAACCCTAAACATACAAGATCATAAATTCATAGAGGACAGAGATAATATACTATTTATCTTTGTTTATATTAAGGCTATTAATCCTGTTGTTTTTGTTAGTTGCAGTCCGTGGAGTCAATTCCAATCCATGGCAACCCCCCGTGTGCAGAGTAGAACTTCTCTGTAGAGGTTTCAAGGCTGTGACGTTTCAGAAGTTGCCTCTGGGTGGGTTCGAACCGCCAACCTTTCGGCTAGTAGTCGAGCGCTTAACCATTTGTGCCATTCAGGAACACCTGATAATCCTAGCACAGTGCTTATAATAGAGCTTCTATAAATGTTAATGGGTGAACAAGTACATAAAATTTCACAGTTTATCAAGGGCCCTCACACACGTTTATCACATTTTGACCTTTCTACATCAGAAGTACTTAGGGAAGATACCATGCATCCCATTGACAGTGGAAGAAATGAAGGCCAAAACAGCGTAAGCTTCTCGTCCAAGGTCCCAGAGCTAAACATGGAACAGATTTCTCAAGTCTTATCCCAGTGCTCCTACACAGCAACAAACTGCTTATTCTTCTAAACCACCTCTCATTTAATAGTTAAATACACTTTTTTTGAATTGTATTTTAAAATCTATACATGGTTTTGGTACACCTAGGTATATATTATCTGTTACATGTATGTGGAACCCAAATTTTTTTTTTTTAACTCTACATTTACAGTAAGCCTTGCCAGATTCAACCAATCACATAAACCTGAATTAAACTCAACATAATTGTATGTTACATTATCGCACCCATGGAACAGATGAGCACTGCAACCCAAAACATCCCATCTAGTTTGCTTTGACTTCTGGATTGTTACGGATTTTCAACAAATGGTTTAATTCTCCCTTTCTTTCTATCCTAAGTGAATTCTAAGTACATATAAGAGGAAGGCGTTAGCAATATGCAGAGGTCAAATCTACCGACAGACACAACATACAGAAATAAAGGAGTTCACATTTCTGAATCAGAGCTTAAATTTTGACCGAAGGCCTTGTCTTAAGTAATGGAGACCGGTTTTACCACAGCGACGCTCCAAGAAAGGTGTATCTCCAGAAAAGGAAGCCGTTTCATGATGGAGGTGGAAATAAAACTGTGTTTCACTTAAACAGTTTTGCATCTTGGTTGCCTTTATTGGCTGTGCTGGCAGAGTAGGAGAACCATCAGCATCAATTCTCTGTGACTCTTATCACCTTGGAATCTGGTGTTATTTTTGCGCCAGGAGAATCAACTGAAGAGTTAAAAACAAACTTTGGACTTGCTTATCCAAGTAATGTCCTGTGGATCTCTGATAAATAAAAGTCCCCAACTAACATGCAGCGAGCTATGGCTGATAACCAAAAGGTCAGCAGTTCGAATCCAACAGCTGCTCCTTGGAAACCCTATGGGGCAGTTCTACTCTGCTCTGTAGGATCACTATGAGTTGGAATTGACTCCACGGCAACAGGTTTGGTTTTTTGAATCACCAAATAAAGTGATATCCATGGAGGGTAGGAGCATGGAAGCAGAATGAGCAGCAACAATACTCAGGAGGTTCTAACATCCCTGCGTTCCTCTAGCTTGTTTGCCTCCAAGTGTGAAAGCATGTCGCAAAGGACTTGGTTAAAAGTTCTGTCAGTTGAAAGAGATTAGATGATAAGGGAGTCTAAAAACTAAACAATACAAAGTGTGCACTTAAGAATTTCCTTTAATAAGTGGTACTCCAGGCCCATGGTCTTCATGAGAGAAACAAAGATGCACGCTGGGATCCCTGGCCCTGAAAATAAAGCAACAAAACAAAAACAGATTATGAAACAAATTTTAAAACTTTCTAATCCTCAAATTTAGTTTCTTGGAAAAAAAATTGTAGAAGAAGGACTTAAATAAACATTAAGCTAAAAAAAATTAAATTAATAAAATTTGTGTATCTGCTTGTCTCCTCTATTTCTTCCCTCCAGTCTCAGAGAATTTATTTCCAAACGAAGCCTAGACCATGCATTTTGTGCCTTCAGTTCTTGTCCTTTCTCCCCTTCTTCTGTCTTGCTGTATCAGTTATTCCCATTCTCTTTAATCTGATATCTTTGTCAGCTTCTTGTCCTGCACGTCCGTCTGGTTAATGTCTCCTATGTACAAACAAATAGTAATAAAACCCTTCCCTAAACCCTGATTTATTCTCACAACTGCTGCACATTCTTTTACAGCTATTGTGCTTTCTTCTTATCTTTATCCAGAGGTTGGCAAACCATGATCAACAAGCCAACCCCACCTTCCATCTGTTTTTGTAAATAAACTTTTATTGGAGCACTGATATGGCCATTTGATTACGTATTGTCTGTGGTTGCTTTTGTGCAACAATGGCAGAGTTGAGTAGTTGCAGTGGACAGAGACTGTATGGCCCACAAAACCTCAAATATTTCCTGTCTGGGCCTTTACAGAAAGGTTTGTGAGCCTGCTTAGCAATCAATTGTCCTGAAAGAATAGTCTACATTTGCTGTTTCTTCCTTTTCTCTCGTTGCTCCTCCACCTACTATGCCCTGGCTTCCATCATGACCTTTCTAAAACAACACTACCTTAAAAATACTACCAGTGCTCTTCCTGAAAATCTCCACAACACCAAACTCTTGTTTCTCAACCTAAATTTTGATCACTCTTTAATCTCCGGTTTCTCTTGCTCTTCTGAGTTGTTCTTGTTTTGTTTTGTTTGTTTGCTTGCTGTTTGTTTTCCCTGTTACTCTCTTGTCTCTGTGTATTATACTTCTAGGCAATTGTATCTACTTTAATGGCTCCAGTGGGGGACTCTATGTGGGCAACGTGCCAATCACTCCCAACCCTCGTCAGTCTCCCAAGCTCAACATTTCCAACTGCTACAGGACACAGAACGTCACGTGGAAAATTCCAAATGTCATAAATACCCATTGCCTTCAAGTCAATTCCAACTCGTAGCAACCCTACAGGACAGAGCAGAACTGCCCCATAGGGTTTCCAAAGAGCAGCTGGTGGCTTAAAACTGCCGACCTTTCAACTAGCGATCAAGCTCTTAACCACTGCACCACCAGAGCTCCAAATGTCATAAATAGAACATCTTATTCTCTTGTGATCCCCAGTTTTTATAATAGTATTACTAATCTCCTGGTCCCCAAGTCTGGAAATTTCAGAAATATCATGCTCTTTCATCCCATCTAAATACTTAGCAAATGCTGTGAAATCTAGCCATTCCACAACCACAGCAGCTTCTGGACCCATTCCTCCTCTGCATTTCCACGGCCTCCCTGCAGTGTGGCCCTCACACTCTCTCACCTGGATAGTTGTGAGTCTCCTCTGGGGTCTCTTGCCTCTTCTAACGCCCTCCATACCTGGCTTCCATATTAATCTTCCCACAGCCCAGTTCAGAGCCCTCCCTAACACTTTCTTGTTTCTCACTGCATTCTAGATGAAGTTCAAGTTCTTAGTTGTAGTAGTCAGAGTCCCAGCAGGAAACAGATGACACAAACTGGGCCACTAGGAGAGTTTAGCAAAAATTTACTAAATGTTGGCAGGGTTCAAGGAAACCCACCAGGTATAATGTAGGACCCTAGAGCTAGTGATATTGGGAAACTTCAACATTCTTAGGACTGAAGAGGCAAGAGGAAGGATAAATTACCATAACCTAGTGGGGCGGCATATACAGACGGCTGCCTGATAGGATCTCTGGCCTGTGGTAGAGGCACTCAGCCAACCTGCAGCAACCTACAGAGAGGGAGCCTGGAGAATAAATCCTGAACCTCATTACCCTCCCATGTGCTGCCCACCAGCCAATGTTCCTCAATGACTGTACCCAGCTGGACCCCAGAGACAAAGGGAGAGCAGGGATGCAATCCATACAGGGTTGTGTTGTAAACAAGAGAAGGGCATAAATTGAATCTGGAGGGGAGATATCCAGCACATTATCTTCATATTAAAATATCTCCCTGCTTTATCCTCAAATGACCTTTCCAGTTTATCCATCACGAATTCCCTTCACACTTCTTTTAGTTGAGACAAACTTGTATCCCCTCCAAACATCCAGAGATTTTTTTCTTTGTGCCTTTTTCCTTATGTTCAAATTAAAAAATCAAACTCCATAATCTTCCCACATCACACCAAAAAATGAGATGCTATGAAGTGTACATTTTATTACTTGTGACAGCTCTGCTTCCAAACTTACCAGTCCTTTTGGTAGACAGTATTAACGGTCAATCCTCCACTGCTCCCTGCATCTTTGCGGCACCCTTGCACCCTGACACTGGGTTTATGCATGTGACTGGCTTTGAGCAATAGAATGAGGCAGAAATCACAGTGTGCCAGTGCCTGGGTCTCTGCTTGTGCTCCTGCACCCCTGCCATCACCACCAGGACAACATGCCAGGAGGAGAACAAGAGAACCATGGAGCAGAGCTAACATACAGACACGTGGTTGAGCCAGCTGAGCCTCAGATGCGTGAAGGAGCCCAGCCAAAGTCAGCTGACCCAGGTAGATGCATGAGAAGTAATCAGACATTTTTATATACCACAGCTTTGAGACTGTTTGCTAAACAGTAAATACAATGATATATTCTGTAACCTCCTCTCTTGCTGGATCAGAGATGTCCCTAACCCTCCTCATTGTTAACCATCAAGCTATGTCCTCAATCCCATGTATAATCCCGTCTTTTCAAGATATTGCACTAGGAAAAAAAATGAACAGTTTTTTTCTCTATTTTCTTTAATCTCTCCTCCTCCACAGGCTCTTTTCCCTCTACCTGCAAACACACTGCTTTAACCCATATGAAGCTGCCTTCTATGCTGTGTAGGCAGACTTCTGAAATGAGCCCTAATGGCTCACACCACTGTATAACCTCCTCCGTCGGAGTGTGGGAGGGACCTGTGAGTGTAAACGGATGTCACGCCTGGGATTATCTTATGTGATGTGGCACGGTTGACTTTAAGAAAGGACAATCATTATCCTTGGTGGGCCTAACCTAATCAGATGAATTCTTAAAAGGAATGAAACTCTTTCTGAAAACACATTTGATGTAGGAGATATCCGATTCATGAGAAATTCTCTATTGCTGGCTTCAAGGGTGGCTAGGGCCATATGGCAAGGAATGAAGGCAGCCTTGAGGAGCTGAGAGTAGCCCCTGCCTGATGGTCAATAAAGAAACAGGGACCTCAGACCCACCACTACAAGGAAATGAATTCTGACAACGATCTTAGCAAGCTTGGAAACAGATTCTTCCCCAGAGGATCCAGACAGGAGCATAGCCCAGCCAACCCCCTGATTTTGCACTTGCAAGAAACTGAGCAGAGAACCCAGCGGAGCTCTGTCCAGGCGTCTAACCTACAGATTGTGAGAGAGTGAGATGGCTGTGTTTTAAGCCTTGAAGTTTGTGGTAATTTGTCATGCAGCAATAGAAGACTAATACACATCTTTCTACTTCCCTTCTCAGAAAAGTTTCTTCAAACCCAATAGTAATAACGGCTCACACTCCTATAGATCGTACTTACCATAAACCTGTTGCCATCATGATTTTGACACATAGTGACCCTATATGGCAGAGGAGAACTGCCCCATAGGGTTTCCAAGGAGCGGCCGGTGGATTTGAACTGCCAGTCTTTTGGTTGGCAGCTGAGCTCTTAACCACTGCGCCACCAGGGCTCCAGTACTTACCATAGGCCAGGCATAATTCCAAATAATTCACGTATAAAATAACACATTTAGTCCTCACAACCATTATTATTCCCGTTTTTCAAGTGTGAACCTTGAAGTAGAGACAAGTTAGTAACTTGCCCAAGGTCACAGCTAGTAGCTGGCAAAGCATGGATTCATACCTAGGCATCCTGCCCTCTAACAAACTGCACTCTTAATGAGTACATTGCACTCCTCCACTTCCCCAATCACCACCCACCAACCCTCCAGCCACTCCAGTGTGGATTCTGCTTCAAAACTCTTCTGAAACTTGTCTGGCAGAAACACCAGGGCCTCACTGATTTTTAAATCCAAATAACACTACTCAGCCATTACCATGTTTGGGTTCTCCACAGTATTTAACAGTGTTTACCATTTTCTCCTTCTCAGAACTCTCTCCTTTGCTGATTGTCTTCCTACCCATGGAAATGCTTTGGCTCTGATACCTCTTCCTGTGCTTATCCCTTAAATGTTACTCTTGTCCATGATTAGTCCTTGGCTTTCTCATGGCACGTAAATGGTCTCAACACCCTTCCTGACTTTACCTGCCATCTACGTGCCTGTGGGCTTCCTCGGTGGCACTGTTTGTACTCCACTACTAACCTACCCAGCAGTGCTAAGGAAGAAAGACCTGGCAAATGGCTTCCATAAAGATTACAGCTAAGAAAACCCTATGGAGCAATTCTCTGTAATGCATGGGCTTGCCATGAGTCAGAAATGACAACAACAGGTTTATTCGCTTTTTTTGTTGTTGTTGTTATGGCCCTGTGACATCCTATGAGCACGTTCTTCTCTCTAGAATTCAAGATCCATGTCTCCAGCAGCCAGCAAGACAAACACAACTTGACGCCCCACAGCAAACACAGCACACGCAAGATACCCAAGGTGAAAGTCTCTGTCATATGCCTTAGACTTTACTCTCATCTGCACCGCTCTGTCTTCTGCCGTTCCCCAGTCCCTTCCTCCCAACCCCAGGAATTTGCTGGGTTTTCACAAGTCTTGCTTTTTTTCAGAACACGTTTTGCTCTTTTGGAGTCCATGGGTGATGCAAAACACCTCTTGCTCCTAACCAAAAAGGTGGTTCAAGTCTACCAAGAGGTGCCTCAGAAGAAAGGCATGGCAATCTACTTCTGAAAATTCAGCGATTGAAAACTTTATGCACAGTTCTACTCTGACATACCTGGAGCTGTCATGAGTCAAAGTCAACACAATGGCAACTCGTTTGGCTTTGGTTTGGATTCTGCTCTTCCCCTCAAATGACAGCTCACTTCAAAACTTCGTAGTCTCTACTAGGAGTCTGGGAAACAATCAAATAAACTGATTTCTTCAAAAATGTCAGCTACCTACCATTTGCAGGTAAGCTCCATCTTAAGAAAATGAAAATCCAGCCTTTCCTATAAAAAGCCCCAAAGAAAGAAAAACGATGGTAAGATTTAATAAAGCAGAGATTCATTTTCAGGGACAAGGAATCATTGGTATTTATTCCTCAAGTCAAACTTCAGTGATTTATTTACACTTTGCCTTACCCAAGCAGACCAGCAAGACTGAGCCCTCCAGAGTGCAGAATTATGCTTCAGGTATGCCCAGCCCTCCATCACTGTTTCTCCATCTGCAAAATGTTCTCCCTGAGAACAAGGATCTAAACTAAACTTGTAATCTTGTTGCGACCACAGTGAAGAGTGTTGTCGAGATGACTTAAACCCAATGACTGTCTCTATTGCCACCTGATAATAAAAATCTGAAATAAGTTTCCACTTGTAGTTTGAGCAATACCACTGCGCTCTCTTCTCATAGTCTAGTATCAAACCTAAAAACATGTATCTGACTTTTTTAAATAAAAGTACTTGACTTGAGATGTGGTTCACATTCTTTTCTCAACACTCAGGTATGCCCCTGTGATAACTGCAGTGAGGTCATTGTGGTTTGTTTTGGCCCTCTGCCAGGCCACCCCACATGCTGACATACGTTGCCAAGAGAGTATAATTAACCTTCTGTTAGTAACAGTGACCTCACTGAGGGCTGGGGGCCCGTGGCTCTGGCTGTAATCATAGGTGAGTGCTGTACCTCAAAAAGCAGAATCAAATGAAACCACTATTGGTGAAAAATAATTTTTGAAGCCCAAGAGCCAGGATCAGTAAACTATGGGCATAAACCAGCAGCCAGTGTGACACCTTAATTGTTTCAAAGCATCAGGTGGTCACCCAGTAAATTGTAATATGTTTCCATGTGAGTTAAATGTTAGCCAAATGCTTTCAAGAGCAATGGACTCTAAATGGCCTCAAAAAGATTTCAGTTCCACAGGAAAATCACGTGAGTAACTACAGTGAGTAACTAACTTCATGGTCAATGGAGAAAACATTGAAGTTGTCAATGGTTTCATTTTACTTGGATCCACAATCAACGCCCTTGGAAGCAGCAGTCAGGAAATCAAACAATGCATTGCACTGGGAAAATCTACTGCAAAAGACCTCTTTAAAGTGTTAAAAAGCAAAGATGTCACTTTAAGGACTAAGGTGCGCCTGACCCAAGTTATGGTACTTTCAATTGCCTCATATGCATGCGAAAGCAGAACGATGAATAAGAAAGACCAAAGAAGAATTGACGCCTTTGAATTATGGTGTTGGTGAAAAATATTGATATACCATGGACTTCCAGAAGAACGAACAAATCTGTCTTGGAAGAAATACAGCCAGAATGCTCATTAGAAGCAAGCATGGCCAAGACTTTGTCTCATATATTTTGGACATGATATCAGGAGGGACGAGTCCCTGGAGAAGGACATCATGCTTGGTAAAGCAGAGGGTCAGTGAAAAAGAGGAAGGCCCTCAGTGAGATGAACTGACACAGTGGCTTCAACAATGGGCTCAAGCATAGCAACAATTGTGAGGATGGCGCAGGACCGGGCACTGTTTCGTTCTGTTGTACATGGGGTCGCTATGAGTGGGAACCAACCCAACAGCACCTAACAACAACAACTGTAGGGTGAGGTTTTTGATAGGTGCTCCTCAGTATAAGATAATAACATTATGGGTTCTTTCTCCATATGCTTACTATAAACAGGCCAAAAGACAGTGACAGAGGTTATTTTAATAGAAAATTCAGAAAAGAATACATTTTCCTTGTTATAATACAAATGACGTACAATATTCTAGTCCTTAATCTGTTACTTGTTAGCCCTGTAAACCCCATCTCTAAAATAAGCCTTCGTTTCCTCATCTATTAAGTGAGAGTAATAATAATAGCTTGCAAACTTGCTAGGAGAAAAGGAGAGCACGTAAGTGAGAACACTTTATCCTTTGTCACGTACTCTACAAATGAATGGCATTATTATCATTGTTTAATCCAAAGGCAATGTAATCTGTGTACCTGTCAAAAACCAAGGTATACAACACCAAGAACAACACAAGACTGAAGAGATCACAACTGTGCAGGTCTGTTTTTTCACATCAGTGGAAAAGGTTCCTCAAGTCAGATTTCTCTTTCACAGTCTTGTTCACGACACCAAAGTATCGCCAAATTGAACGGCAGCGGAGTGTTGACAATTCCTGTCCACACAGTATTTGTGAATTGCTGTCTAACTGGGGTCAGTTGTGATAATACTCTTGAGTGTGCCAGGTTTTAAAAAAAATTGCTTCTGAGTTAGCTTATCTGACATCGTCTTTCTTTAAGTCTCCATTCTTGCCCACTCCTCCCCACCCCACCCCACCCCCGAGCCACACAAACTTCATGAGCAGTAGAAAGGACTAGAGTCAGGAACACCTTCTACATGCACAGCACCAGCCCAAAACCATCTGCCCCTCTGGGACCTTCCTGGTTGTGAGCTCATTACTCATCTTCCATTCACAGTTTTACCTCCAACTTGACCTTCAGCCCTCCTGGAAACCTTAATTATGCTTCAAATCTTTTTCCTATTTTCTGCTTTACACCATCCACCCAGCTCAACTTTGGCCTCAGGGCCCATCCATGGTGTGTGCCACTAGCAGCTGCCCTCCTTCCAGGTTCACCATAGACCTTAGCATCTACCTAAGCAGGAAGGCCAAGTCACACGGGCTGCATGCTAAGTGATGCTCATGGGTATCGTGAGCAGAGTCGTCCTGTTCTGCTTCACTTAGTCCAACCGTGGCTTCCCTGTGCTTCCCCAGGGCCTCTGTATGCACTTGTTGCATATGCACTCTTACAGCCAAAGTCCACAGGTGGTCACAGTGTCCCGCTCTGTTGACGTGGGCTTTCTGCAATCTCAACCCCAAGGCCAAAGTCTGTCTGCCAAGGCACTGGAGAGCCTCCAAGCTAAGGATGAGGTCATTAACTCTCTTCTGTTTCGCTTATGAGATAAACCACATCAAGCCTTTCCTGACCAAGGAGGTTGGCCCACACTTCTAAATCACGGCCATGCTTCTCACTGCCAGAGGGGTTGGTGTCACATGCTGGCTTGGGGAAGGAGATCCTTCAAACTTTCCTCATCAGGAGGTTTGAGGATTTGCCCCAGGGAGCCACAGAGGTACTTGCTCTAGCTTGTTTCTCACAATTACTGTCCTCCTGAGATCATCCAGAATTTCAGCCTCAGAGATGAAGACATTGATGTTTTTCACAGACACGCACTGTGAGCTGATAATTCTAGGGAAAGCAGACCACAGTGACAGTGCTCCCTCCCACTTCCAAGTCACTAGAGGCAACGTGACAAGTGATGGCAAATGTCTGAAAATTCACAGGCCTGATCCTTACTTCAGTTGTAAAAATACAAAAGCCCTCAAATATTTTCCTCCATTTGTGTCTTTGGACTTATAAGTGTATTTCCTAACCCCATTAGAGCAGGTGGCTTTCTATATAAGGTATCACATTATATCCTAACTCTGAGCCCTGAATTTTCTTAAATTTGGGTTTTAAGATTCCCAAGGCATAGACATATCCAACCTGCTTCCTGTGCAGAAATATAACTTAGGCTTTCGCCAAACAGCAGAACTGTCTTCAATCAATGAATTTCTCTCTCTCTCTTTCTGTCCCTTTTCCTCCCTCACTCATTCTTTCCCATGTTTGGATGCACAGGGTCAAATTTTGCACTCCCATTTAAACAAAGAGAGCCCTTGGTTGGTGCAAACAGTTACAGCCTGGCAATCTACTTCCAAAAAATTAGCCACTGAAAACCCTATGGGACACAGTTCTACTCTGACACATACGGGGTCACCATGAATCAGAGTCGACTCCGTGGCAAGTGGAAATCCTGGAAGTATCCTAAAGAGTATTACCATATCATGATCCAAAGATCATGGGAAACCAAAAGGAAAAGAGAAAGATAGATTAGGTAATAGAGATGACACACAGACAGATAGATAGATAGATAAATAGACAGACATTTACATACAGGAACAGAAGTAGGGTTGAAATAACGGCCACAAAATAACAGCCACTTCATGAAGTAGATTAGGTAGTACTCCACTCCTCTGTGTTCTCATTAGGCCATGCATGTCACATGTCCTACACCTCGGGTTATTTCTTCTCTTTCCCACTAACCTCAAGCAGGGACCTTGTCTGCCAAGTTCATCCTTGAGCATCCAGCCCAAGCACAGTACCCAGCATCTAATAGGTGCTCAGTAAATACGCCGTTACTGACTGACAATAAACAGATGAATAATAGCTGCTGAAGAGCTAGATGTAAAATTCAAGTGAAGATAACTATGATTATTTCCAAACAGTGGCAAAAATGCTTCTGTTCCCTGCTTCTGCTTTACCCTAGCCTGAAAATAAAACTCTCTGGATCTTTTGAAATATTGAATTGTAGTAAAGGGAGTGTCCAATCTGACTAAAAGAGAAGATTGTTCATCTTCAAAGCAGCCATTCACATGAGCAAGGAAATGGTGGTGGGTATGCGGAAGAAGCCGTAAGGAAATTGTGACATTGATTTACAACTTGCTTTTATCAGGCAATCCTTGTTTAGTCTAAGCCAAAAAAAAAACTTCTCTTGTCTTTACTTTTCAAGTGGATCCATTTTGTTAACTACACATTATAAATAACATTTTAAAAATATTCTGAGTCTGCTGATACACTTAATTTGTTTCTTGTGAACAGGTCTGACGATTGTTGTATCTAGAGATATATTAACAAGGATGAATCCTCAAATAAACAGAGGAGAATATGCAAATGGTTCAGTTGATTACTGCAGATGAAAAGCATCTGTTTTGTTTATTTGATTTATCAGTCATAGTTTCACATGGAGTTGTGCTGGGCCGTCATTCCTAGCGCACATGCAGTGATGAAAAAGTATCTCAGCGATTTAGGATCCTACACTATGAAGTCCGGTGAGCAGAAGTTTATTGCTTTAAATCTTGTTGTTGATTTTTTGGGTTTTTTTGTTTGTTTGTTTGTTTGTTTGTTCTCTCCTTATATTACCTAAAACCAACTCGGAAAGAAGAACTCCAGAGTAACTTTCTGGCTCATCAGCATAAGGACAGTCTAGATCCTACTGGCAAAAAATGTCATGAGAAGTTTATATTCATTGTTCTGCAATTTGGAGCAATTAAATAGAACACAGAGGCCTTTTTCAATGAGAGTAGAATGCCCTAGGCAATCTGTTGGGTGGGGATTTTGGGATTCATGTTTACTATGTCCAAAAGAGAATGATCTCCTCTTGGAGTTGAAAAGGGTGCAAACAATAAGACCTTTAAAGCACAAAGAGGAAAAAGCCCTCTGTCAGCGCCACTCTGTTTCCTCCCCAGAAAGTAAATGAACTAACCTGAAGCCTCCAACTTTTGAGGCCGTTAGTAATGAAACATCTGTTTCTTAAATCAACCCAAGAAAACAGTCCTTAGGAAGTACGTGGAATGAAGAGGGGACTGAGTGTCAATTAAGATGATGGAACAGAAGGGAGAACCCAGGTCAGATACCCTTTCCCTCTCTTCAAAGTTTCTGTCATTCTCAACCTTGGCTATGCATTTTTTAACTTGTTCTCTGAACCCTAAGAAAGAATTTTCACACCATTAGAAATGTTTACTTGGCCTATTGTGTTAGGAGGTATTGAAGCTAAGCTAAATAAAGTTTTGGTAATCTGTCGATCATCTCAATTTTGATGACAAATCGCAAAGGAACAGAGGAAAGACAATGTCTATGAACAGGTATAAATACACATGCAGCTCTTTAATGAGTCTATATGGTATCATATTTCAGTGCCTGGAGGTATCAAGCTAATGGACCAGAGTAAAAGCAGAATACAGAAATCCCAGGGCTTAGCCCTCAGAAAAATGAAGGAAACATATTTCTACGCACTCAAACAAGGTAGAACATAAACATGTTTTCATATTGTCAGGATCTTAAACTCACTGCTGTCGAGTCAATTCTGAGTCATAGTGACCCTACAGGACAGAGTAGAACCGCCGCATAGGGTTTCCAAGGCAGTAAATCTTCATGAAGCAGATTGCCACATCTTTCCCAGTGGAGCAGCTGGTGGGTTCAAACTGCCAATCTTTGTGTTAGTAGCTGAGCGCTTAACCACCGCACCACCAGGGCTTCTTTTGTCAGGATGTTACGTGCAGTGAAATAACGTCTCTGACATTTTGCAAAACCAGGGAAGAGCTATTTATGTACATGTTACCTATTACTCTGGCACCTTAGCTCCTCAAATAAGCACATTAACTTAAAAACAGTACCCATACATAGGAAGATTCTCTGCTCCCTCTTGTTCTGGTCTCCATTTAGTTTCGGTGAACAACTATTCAAAGATTCACTACCAAGAACTATGGAGAGTTAAAATGAAAAA
>NW_004443954.1:3063780-3071515 GCF_000243295.1 Trichechus manatus latirostris
GCACCCAAAGCCCATTGTTCTGTTATTTGCTTCACTGCTTGCTGTATTGACTATAAATAAACTCCTGGGACTGAAACTGGGGTCGACTCCTCAGAGTGACCCTCCTGGCCCCACTCCTCTGTAAGAGTTGTGTTTGGTTACTGTCTTCGCCATCCCAACATTCGCCGCTGCTGCAACATCCCCATGGTCTTATAACTCCCACCCAAGTGACTGAGTGGGACTATACAAATAAGGTAATTGAGGCCTACCAAGGGGATTGAATAGATTGTTAATAATGCAAATAGAGTTCATGGCACTCGTGTGGGGATGGGACCATGCACATAAGGTTTATGGAACCATCAAAAAGGGATTGGTCAGTTTTGCCGTCCTGCTAGGCTTAAAATGAGCCATCCCAGAGGTGGGAAGAGAGGATCCCACCACCACCAAGGAAGAAGAGCCTGGAGCAGAGTGCATTCTTTGGACCTGGGATCCCTGCACTGAGAACTTCCTAGACCAAGAAGACAGAAAGAAAGCTATAACACCTAAGATGGCGAGACTAGGAGAAGCATTGTCAGAGAAACGGTGGCAAGGCAGGAGACTGGCAGGAGACAGCCCAACCCATAGGGCAAAAAAGCTGAGTGTCTTCAGGTAGGAGGCTTGCTGGTGGAGTAGGGTGCCTCTGGGCACTTGGTGGAGCTAGGTTTGCCAACCCATGGAGCTAGAACTGAGAGTCTTTGGGTTGAGGCTTACTTGCAGGGTGGGGTGCACCTGGGCACTTGGTGGAGCTAGGTTTCCTGACCCATGGAGCTAGAGTTGAGTATCTTTGGGCAGAGACTTACTGACAGAGTAGGGTGTCTCAGGGAACTTATCAGCAGAGCTAAAAGAGCTTTGTAACTCGCCCAAGCAGGGCAGAGGCTGAGGTCCAGAGAGAGACATGTCTGCAGGCACGGCTGAGAAGAGACATCCTCAAGGAAGAACTGTATCCTCAGTGTTCCTGAACCTGAATTGTAAACTGTTACTTCCCTAATAAACCCCATGACTGTGAGTATGTTCTGTAAGTTAGGTGTGGCCATTGCAAACAATTATTGAACTCAGCAGAGAAGTAGAGAGTGTCACGGGAGAGACTGTTGGTGTCAGAATTGGTAAAAAGGTTGGAGGGTGGAGGCATGCAAGACATCTTTCTCATAGGAATCAGTCTTGGGCTGTTGACTTTGATTCTTCTTTCTCCTCGTGAAGTTAGAGGAGGTCAGTTGCCACCTCCTTGCCATTCTTATAGTTGGCGTCAGAAGTGGGATTTGTTGCAATCACTCCAGACTCACAGAAGCATGAGACTTTGTAAGAGAAAGCTATAGGGTATGGGAAGTGACACTTTTGGTTCTTAGGTGGTTACTTTGGTTGTTGTTACTTGTAATGGCTGAAAGGAAAGTAAGCAGTGTTACGCTGCAGCTGAAGGGAGAAAATCCACTTCTGGAATGGCTTAGGGCAAAATCCAGGCTGGTTAAAGGAGATGATTGATAGGAGGCCAGGGTCTACTGGTTCCACCCAGCCAGAGGCCCTAGGCCATACACATATGAATGGGAAGATAGTCAAGAGGTAGAGAAAAGAAGATGAAACTGGAATGTTTTAAAAAGGCTTATGTGTTTATTTGAATGTAGTATGGATAGTGAGTGTTTCTCCCACCTAATGTTGTAAAGCAGATCTAAATGTATGATAGAAATTAATATTGAGTATGTAGATAACAGACAGTGTGTAACTCCTCCTTCAGCCAGTACTTGATTGGATATGCTAAAAGGGAAACTGGGATTTGCTGGAAAGAAACACAGGCTGTTCATTTCAATGCAGTAAACCTGTGTATACAGAAGCCCCACCCTAACCCTTCTGAGTCAGGAAATTTACATTTGAAAAGACATGCAGGTCTACCCAGAACTGCGGGAGAGGAGAAGATTTGCATTTGCAGGAAGGACCTGGGGGCGGGGGGAGATGTTGATAGGATTACATGATTCAGCTGTGAGTAATGACTGTTTTGCTTTTTTAATTTCTAGCAAGTGCCTTTGGGTGCACTGAAGCAGGAAAAGTCAGCGCCAATCAGAAGGAATCCCCTACCAGGACTGGAGGTTAAAGGGAGTCTGCAAGCAGACAGCTTGATATGCTCATTTGTGATGACCACCTGGGTCCACCATGAGTGGAAGTGACGGAAGTGCAGCAATGAAGAGATGGGCTGAGTCTGAACATGTTCCATTGTCACCTGTTGACCTAGCCCACAGGCTAGGGATGACAGAGACAGAGGAAGGGCTGGCTAGTCAGAAGTGCAGGGTGTTGTTCGGACTCCTGAGTTTATGAGTGGAGCCCTTTGACCTAGCCCATGGAGGCTAGGGATGAGAGAAAGAGAGAAGGGGCTGACTGGTCTGAAGTGCCAGGAGGTGTGTGTGAACGCTCAAGCCTAAGGCTGGTACCCAGTGTGACCTAGCTTGGATGGCTAGGGATGAGCTGACCAGAACCCAACTGAATGAAGAGAAAGAAAAATGTTTGACACCATGAGCTGGTGTAGATTGCTGCAATTTGATGGCTTGCTCTGGACTGGACTTTGCTTATGGATGCCGATGCTCAAATTTCCAACCAGTACAGAAGATTCTTCAAGACCGAGGAACATGCTTGTCTCCTCAGAGTTCTGGTTTGAAAGGGACTGGCAATTTAAACATTGGCTATGTAAAACAGGGGAAGATAAAGGCATGAAGTGGCTGGCTTACACACTTTAGTGGGTGTGCCTACACTCAGAATGAGGGGGACAAGGCAGAATCCCCACTAAATAGATTCCTCCTTTCCTGATAGGTTTGGGGAAGGGAGGGTGGGGGAAGATGTTGATAGGATTACATGATTCAGCTGTGAGTAATGATTGTTAACAGAGTTAACTGTGATTGTAAAAACTAATTGTAGAAGTAGTAATTCTGAAAGAGTAGACTAAGGAGGAGGCACTGATGGACTGGAGTACAGTGGCTGAACCTAAAGTCCCTTAGAGGTTTTGCTATGCTAATACCTCATGAGAAAGAAAATAATCTTCTTTCAGTTAAATTTTATCAGGAAGGGTGAAGCCTAGATGACCTTTGGAGAACATGACCAGATCAGATGGACACCTGAAGCAGATATGAGTAGTTGGTACCTCAGTAACCTCACCTTCAGGACTATTCTGCCCTACTGAAGGACTAATTGTTAATGGCTGTTTTGGACTGGTAAAATGATTAGCAGGGGGAACTTATCCTCCACATATGAAAGGATCATGGCTTGAAAAGCAAGGGGATGGCCTGCAGTACAATGGATTGCTTTTATACAGCCTTTCTCACCATGGTCTGGTAACTCCCACCCAAGTGATTGGGTGGGACTGTACAAATAAGGTAATTATGGCCTCCTCAGGGGATTGGATAGCTGCTAATAACGCAAATAAAGTTCATGGCACTCGCGTGGGGGTGGGACCATGCAAATAAGGTCTACGGAAACTTAACAAAGGAATTGGTCAGTTTTGCCATCCCGCTAGGCTTAAAGTGCCATCCCAGAGGCAGGAGGAGAGGATCTCACCACCACCAAGGAAGAAGAGCCAGGAGCAAAGTACATGCATTGAACCTGGGAACCCTGCTCTGAGAACCTCCTAGACCCAGAAGATAGAGTGCTGTAACACCGAAGATGGAAAGATGAGAAGCAGCAGCAGAGAAATAGCAATGAGGCAGGAGACTGGCAGGAGATGGCCCAGCCCACAGGGCAAGAAAGCAGAGTGTCTTCAGGCAGAGGGCTTGTGTCTTAGGCATCTAGTGCTACTCTAACAGGAATACCACAAGTGGATGGCTTTAAAGGAGACAAATTTATTCTCTCACTGTCCAGTAGGCTACAAGTCCAAATCCAGGGCATCAGCTCCAAGGGAAGATTTCAAGTCCAAATTCAGGGCATCAGCTCCAGGGGTAGGCTTTCTCTGTCGGCTCGGAGGAAGGTCCATGTCATTAATCTTCCCTTGGTCTGGGAGCTTCTCTGTGCAGGAACCTCAGGTCCAAAGGACACTCTCTGCTCCAGGCACTGTTTTCTTGGTGGTATGAGGTTCCCAATTCTCTGCTTGCTTCCCTTTGCTTTATCTCTTGTAAGGTAAAATGTGGTGCAGGCCACACCCTAAGGAACTCCCTTTACATTGGATCGGGGATGTGATCTGGGTAAGGGTGGTATTACAATCCCACCCTAATCCCCTTTAACATAAAATTACAATCACCAAATGGAGGTCAACCACACAATTCTGGAAATCATGGCCCAGCCAAATTGATATGCACATTTTGCGGGGGGATGTAACTCAAACCATGACAGCTTGCTTGCAGAGTAAACTGCCTCCTGGTACTTGGTGGAGCTAAGTTTCCTGACCTACGGACTTAGAGCTGGGCACTTATTTCAGAGCTAAAAGAGCTTTGTAACCCTTGCCCAAGCAGGGCAGAGGCTGAGGACCAGAGAGAGATGTGCCTGCAGGCACAACTGAGAAGAAGCATCCTGATGGAAAAACTGTGTCCTGAGCATTCCTGAACCTGAATTGTAGCCTGCTACTTCCCTAAGAAACCCCATAACTGTGAGTATGTTCTGTGAGTTATGTGTGGCCATTGCAAGAAATTATTGAACTCAGCAGAGAAGTAGCGACTGCCATGGGAGTGGCCATTGGTATCAAAATTGGTAAAAAGATTGGAATGTGGAGGCATGTGTGACCTCTTTCTCATAGGAGTCAGCCTTGGGTTGTTGATCTTGCTTCTCCTTCCTCCTTGTGAAGTTAGAAGAGGTCGGAAGCCACCCCCATGCCATTTTTACATACTATGTGATAATAACTCCATTATGTGAAAATAACTCTCATTACCACTCTACTTTAAGGAGGCAGCTCTTTCTCAGTAGTATTTTGAGTGCCTTCAAGCCTGAGGGGCTCATCTTCCCGAGATTATACCAGACAATGTTCTGCTACTATTCATAAGGTTTTCACTGGACAATTTTTTTAGAAGTAGACTACAAGGTTCTTCTTCCTAGTCTGTCTTAGTCTGGAAGCTCTGCTGATACCAGTCCATCACGAGTGACCCTGCTGGTATTTGAAATGCCAGTGGCACAGCTTCTAGCATCACAGCAACATGCAGGCCGCCGTAGTATGACAAACTGATAGATGAGTGGTGGTTCAGCGCATGAGAAAAAAATAAAGGTCCTGACAATTGGCCAAAGCCAGGAAGCAGAATTTGAGGATTCCCAATACGTGGAGGTCCAGACAGGAGGTTATATTTAGAAATATCTGGTTGCAGAAGGCAGGAGCAATGCAGACATCCAGTGTTGGAGGAGCTGGGGCCATAGGCTAGCTCTCAAAGGAGGATTTGGGCATAGAGGAACAGGGCAGAGACCCAGGGACTAAAACTGATGAGGAAAGTAAGGATTTGGTGACTAGACTAACTCATTTCTTTTCTTCTATTCACAGTTAATGTTTTTCTGCATTGTAACCTTATAGAATACTTTGTATATACGTATATTAGGGTACATTATTTCATCATAGTTAAAACAGTTGTCATAAATTATTTTTATTTATAAATTTCATACATGCTCAATCTTTAAAAACAAATGTACATGCTTAAGCAAATATATATCTAGAAAGTTAAAAGTCCCAATAATTCTACTACCACCACCACCACCCCTCTGAGATAAACACTACTAAAGTGTTTACCAGGAATTTTCCCAGATGTTATGTAAGCATATAGTAATATATAATATGTTTAAAGTGGATCCATATATTACATATTATTCACAACTTATTTTTTTCACACACAAAAAATGTAGCTTGAATATCTTTCTATGCCTATCCTAAAAATAAAAATAAACTACATCATTTTTAAAGGCTCTGAAGATTACATTGTGTTTAACAAAGCTAAACTCTTTAATACAAATACTCTTTCTTATTCATCTCTTCAGTTCCTTGCAGAACACCTGTCACATAGGAAGAGCTCAGTGATAGAAAAAAATTCTACCATTTGCTGAGCTGTAAACAAGGTCCAGGTACTGGACATGCATATTACCTAAAGCGCACACACAATTTAAGGTGAGTATAACCATCTCTTCTTTCAAGTAAGCAAACTTAGACTTCGAAAGGTTTAACCAACTTGCCCAATATGGCAGAGCTAGATGGTGGTGAAGCCAGTATTAGAACCAGGTCTGACTCCAAAGGCCATACTCCCCAAAGTCCTCATGTCACACTGCCTCAAACTACAATAAATATAAATTGGTAAATAAATTAATTCATCTTCACTTGTGCAAATTGATTTTTAAAACCAAGTATTTCAACTTTCATGATTCCTTCATGAAAGAAAAAAGTCATTCCAGGAAGAGGAAAAGGACAAAAATCAAATGCAGAACTGAGAAAGTACCTAAAAGGCAGGTAGTGGCCAGAGCAAAGGCAAATGGAGGGGAACAAGGAATAATGAGACTGGAAAGGTAGGTTCTGCTCAGACCATGGGGGTGGGAGGTTGTGTGTTAGCCTAAGAAATATGTCAATTGGGAATCGCTAATGGACTTTGATTACAAACATGGCACAATCAGAATAGCCTTTCAAGAAGAAGCAGTGGGCAATAAAGTAGAACAGATTTCAGATGCAGGATCCAGGTAAAAGGAAATGAAGAACTGAACAACGACAGAAACATTAAAAACAAAGATGAAGGGGTTGGTGTGGGAGATGTCTAGAAATAGAATCGAGGAACACAGCTGCTGGTTTAATGTGAGAAATAGCAGAGAGGAGTTTAAAATGATGATAAGTGTTTGAATGTGGCTGTCAGAAAGCATGGTGGGGCCATGAACCAGCACAAACAAGAGAAGGAAAAGGGATCAAAAGGAAGATGATGAGTTCCATTTTGAACAATTTTGTTTAAAGTCTAAAGAGCATCGAAGTCAATCCCAAAGGAGAGGAGAAGGCTGAATTGTTCGGCATCTCTTATTTCAGCAGGAGATAGATAAACGGATAATAAGAGTGAACAGGGCTGCAAACGTTTATTTAATGCCTACTCTGTGTCAGTCCTTTGCTAGGTGCTTATTGCCGAAGAGGAAAACTGACGCTTAAACTGGTCAATATGATCCAATATGATAATTGCTAAAGGCTGCAATGAGAGGAATGAATTCAATAAGGAAATCTGGAAAACAAAAGTACCAAGGAGCAGGCAAGGGCCCTCACTCAACTTTCTGCCGTCTCCTCTGTATGGAGTCAGAATGCCCTGACCTGGTCTCGCTGCTCTTTCTCTTGGCTGTTGTCTAAGACAGAGGCACTGAAGACTGCTCGTCAAATATGGAGCTGTCCCTTAGTTTGCTCGGGTCGGGGAGGGCTGGCAAAACCAGAATTCGAAATTCTCTCAGGCAGCTAAAATAATAGAAGTCCAAGAGATATTTTTAAATGGCAAATTCTTGGAAACCTGGCTTGGTAATATTTCATATGAAAAATAGACTTGAGGTGTTCATTGAACCCAAAGTTCAATAAAAGCCAAAATGTAAACCTGGGCAACATTAATAAAACTTAAGTACTAAAATCTTGGCCAAAAAAAAAAAAAAAAATCCATCATATTCTTTACTGGTCAGGACACATCTGAGTACCATATTTTTATGCAAATAATTTGCACCTTCTATGTTTGTTTGCCAGCCTTGCCCTCCCCCCACAAGGTATTTTTGTAAGCACATTGTGCGAATTTCTTACTGCAACATGCAAAAAAACTGGCATAGCAGCGCTTACAGA
>NW_004443954.1:3071924-3076408 GCF_000243295.1 Trichechus manatus latirostris
CAGTTCAAACCCACCCAGCAGGACCTCAGAAGAAAGACCTAGTGATCAGTTTCTGATAGCTAAGAAAACTTTATTGAGCAGTTCTACTCTGTAACACACAGGGTTGTCATGAGTCAGAAGACAGCCATGTGAAGACAGAGGAAAGACAGCCACGTGAAGACAGAGGTGGAAATCAGAGTGATGCATCTACAAACCAAGCAACGCCAAGGATTGCCAGCAACCACTGGCAGCTAAGAGGAAGTCAGGGAACAGCTTCTCCTCAGAGCCTCCAAAAGGAACCAAGCTTGCAGCCACTTTGATTTTGGCCTTCTGGCCTCCAGAACAGTGGGAGAATAAACTCCTGTTGCTATGTATACAGACCAAAGCCTATTGGTGGTTACCGGGGGCGGGAAAGAGAAAATAAGGGGCAGTCATTGCTTAGGGGGCCCCGAGTTTCTGATTCAAAAAAGGGTGGTGGTGATGGTTGTGCAAAACGATGAACATAATCAATGTCACTGAATTATACACATAAAAATTGTGGAATTGACAAATGTTTTGTTATATACATATTTTAACTAGAATAAAAAAAAATTCTGTTAAATAAAAATTAGTTGCAAATCTCCTAATCAAGGAATTGAAAGTTTTCTACCCTCATTAAACTTAATTAAACATGATTTTAGGCATTAATTAAAACCTCATGTAATGATTTTTTTTGCTGTAAATACTTCAGGATCTATTTCTTAACTTTGCCTATTGCTAAGTATATTTAACCACAACTCGTCAATTACTATTTAAAAAGGAACTATTTCTGAGTAGCATAGTGTGTGTGAAGAGTTTATATTGCAGAATTTATTTTTCTGTGACTATTAAGCACCACGTTTTTCCATTTATTCCATTGTGGCTTTGATATTTTATAATGTGCCTATAAAGATCAGGTCTCAGACACAGTGCTGACTTGAAATTATTCCACTTCTTGCCCTTTTTCTTAGAATTATCTGGCTTCCATAATGCTTTCCAGACTGGAGTCACTTTTCAGAAAAGGGAGAGAGGGCCGAGCCGATGCTGCTCATAGCAGAACCCACACGAAGATGGGCTGTAGGACCAGTCCTGCGAGGTAGTGCAATGATGCAAATCTTTGCATATACTTTCTCCAGCAAATGCCAGCTCTTTTCTCTTGTTCTCAGTGTTCAACCTACTTGCCAGTTATTTCTAATATACTGCTGTGCGGGTATTTGTGAATTGGAGACAGAGCTCTATTTTAACACTTGGGACAAGGATGACTCCAAATCCCAAAGTTGAAAGCTGCAGAATAAAATGCAAATTTGAGAGTATACTGTGTGTCAATATCAACCAAATACCTGACTCCATCAGTGCTTATTCTCTTAAGTGGCAGAGTTGACCTTCCAAGTTGTGGACTTATTCTGGAAATAACAGAAGGAGTAAAATTATATTCACAATACAAAGCAAAATCAAGGTGCAAAAGCAACCGTCCTTCCAGGGAAGCACAGCTAACCAGTTTTTGGTTTGTTTATCTAGTTGCCTCCTTCATTCATCTTGGAACAAAGAAAAGATAAATGTGATACCATTTGTCTTGGATTGAATGATGTCCCCCAAACATGTGTGTATCCATTTGGCTGGGCCATAATTCCCAGTATTGTGTACTTGTCTTCCATTTTGTGATTGTAATTTTATGTTAAAGAGGATTAAGGTGGGATTGTAACACCTGTACTAAGGTCACATCCCTGATCCAATGCAAAGGGAGTTTCCCTGGAATGTGGCCTGCACCACCTTTTATCTTACAAGACATAAAAGGAAAGGGAAGCAAGCAGAGGGTGGGGGACCTCATACCACCAAGAAAGCAGCGCTAGGAGCAGAGGGCGTCCTTTGGACCCAGAGTCCCTGTGCGGAGAAGCTCCTAGTCCAGGGGAAGATTGATGAGAAGGCCAACAGAGAGAGAAAGCCTTCCCCCCGGAGCTGATGCCCTGAATTTGGACTTTGAGCCTACTAGACTGTGAGAAAATGAATTTCTCTTTGTTAAAGCCATCCACTTGTGGTATTTCTGTTAGAGCAGCACTAGATGATTAAGACACTATTATACTCTTCCTAATATCTGGCAAACATTTAAATTTTTCCAAAGTGTGTTTTAGTATAGTAGAGTATAGTAGAGTATAGTAGAGTATAGTGTAGTATAGTATACTAAAGGTTTCTATACTTTTGAGAATTAACTTGTTTTAACGAAAAAGATGAATTAAAAGCCCACGCACCCAGATTCTACTCCAAGCTCTACCAAGTAACTATGTGAGCTTATGTAAGTAACTTGACCCTTCTACAACTCAGTTGTCTCATCTGTATAGCACATGGGTAGATTACATTAGTTATAAATTCTCCACCAACTCAAATTCTCTAGGATTTGCTCTCTTTGAGATTCTTTGACACCCTGCTAAAGATAAAAGGTTAGCAATTATCTCAGATTAATAACTGTTCTTTGAATAACCCAGATTTGGAAAGAGGAAAAATAACATAGAATTGTTTTGAGATTGGCCCGGGTCTAAATGAAGTTGAATAGAATGAATTTAAACGGTGTAAGTGACAAACCAAATGCCTGATCTCCAATATGCAGCAGAAGTTTGTCTATCTCATCTTGCCTAGGTGGACGAGATAATATACAAAGTACACCTTTTCCTAAAAGACCTAGGTTCGTAATTGAGATGATCTGACACAATACTTGCATTAAGTGGTACTTTTAAAATAAGCCTCCAAAACATCTCTTTCGGAGTTTTCATGCACGTTATAAAAGTAAGCTTCTACCAAGACTTGCCCAAATGCAATTACTTTATCAATTACGTCTTATTTCTGAATAGAATGTTCTGTCTTACACAGGGCTTTTCTGCATATAATCTCATTAACCCAGACAACTTCCCTATGAAGTATATTATTTTATAATCCCCGTTTGTCACTTGACAAAACTTCAGAGAAATTAAAAAATATTGCAGGTCAGATACAGCAATTGCTTGAAGAATGTACGGTTTCAGTCTTTCCTCCATTTGTCTTCCTCTCGTTCTTTTTTTTATATTGCAACAAATATTTGTTGAGTGTCTAGAAGCCAGGAGTTGTATTAGGTAATGGGTTGGTTTAAAAAAAAAAAAAAAAAAAACATGAATCCATCCACATGGGGTGTATAGCTTAACAGTTCCAGGTAGCATCAAAAAGCAGTGGCATTACTAGGGTTGGTGTCACCCAATGTGGCAACTCATGACATCACCCCCATGCTAATGACCACAATATTGTAGCTAAAACACCAGAAAATTTGACAAAATCCGAATCTATAAAAATACCAGCAGCAACAAGAACAGCGTATGTTTGTAGGGCATGCAGACAAAACCACACGATATGAAGCATCATTGTAATCAGATAATAATGACAGCTCTGACTGGAGCGCGTTAGAAGGTTCAAAAAGTAAGTTAACATAGGGTTTGAGCCTTCTAGGTATATTGATACATGTAAGCTGGGCTTACATAACTTTTTGTTGTTATAACTAACTACAGGGATATTTAGTATTAGTGACTGTCAATATATAACTTGTTCTTGACATAAACTTTTTAAAACTAAACAGAAACTAAGTGACAGGCGGAGGTAACGTGTGTGCGGCGTTGTCACAGACGTGGCAAAAGTGTGATTTTTGTGTTTCATCCTGGTGACTGGTACTGATGGACAAGGGAGTGACATGCGCCTTCTCAGAACTGAATCACCTTTTGTCAAGCCAGGAGAGAAGGTACTGGTGCAGCCAGGAGTGCCGCGGACAGACGTCACTTGGATTCTCTAATTTAACAGGGTGCAAATAGATCCTAAAATTACAAACCCAGTCCTCTGTTTATTTCTTCTGTTTGGGAAGCAGTCAATCAACTCCACCAAACAAGAGCTCTGTGCTGTGCTTCCAACGTCAGCTGCCCCTGTGGCCAACTTTCTCGTGCTATGAAAGGATTCCATTGAATTCCACCAACCAAAAGCACAGGAGATGGACTATCCAGAAACCCCACTTTATTTTCAGTATGGCTTCTTTCTGTTTTTTTCATATTTACAAATAAAAAGTCTTTCTTACCCCCGGTTTTCCAAAAGACCAGAGGGCAAGGGGAAAGCAAACTTAAAAAAAGGAAGTAAAAATCTGTTAGAGAACAAGCGAAGAAACTAAAGAGAAATGTGCATTTTCCAGTTTAGGGAAAGTTATTAGCTAAGGGTTAAGAGAAAATTATTAGCTAAGCGTTGAAAAGCAAAGCAAAGAGGAAACCACCTCATAAATTGGCAGAAATAGTATAGAATCTATACTTTTATAATTTTGTCAGGAAATATAAAATTGGCAAAACACACTTAATCAAGAACTCCTTCCTGGAAGCTTAGATGGAGTGGATGGATGATGTGCCCTATGGCTACCAAGGTGGTTGAATTAGATTCTGATTAGGTTCTAAAAATATGGAGGAGAGCAATTTGTAGGTAAGGAGCCCTGGTGG
>NW_004443954.1:3078493-3088674 GCF_000243295.1 Trichechus manatus latirostris
GGAAAGGAAAGCAGGAGGCTGCAGCCTAGGGGAGGGAGGAGGATAGGAAGAGTGAAAGATGGGAAGTAGGAAGGTCATTAGCCTTGCTCCCTTTCCCCATCCCTCTGCCCTGACAAATCACAGGTTAGGGCGGGCTCCCAACCCCAGAGGGCAGAGCAGCCCAAAGTCTGGACACACCCTCAGAGAGATGGGGGAAGGGTAGGGGTAAAAGGGTTTGGAGGACTGCAAAACTGGAAGGGAAATGCAGGCCAGGGAGCCACACACCCACCTTGCCAGGCGGTAGTCAGCAGCCAGACCTCACCTGTTGGCGAGCAGGCAGGCCCTTTTGTACTGCAGACTGGGCTACTTTGGTTCATGTTCTGAGCCAAGCTTTGCCTGCAGGTTGAAGAACTTCACTTCTTGAAGTCTGACAGAGATGAGAAGGTAGAGACCTCCAGATATAATGGGACTGTTAATGAAATTGAAAGGCAGGGTAACCTGCGACCAAACCAATGTTTTTTTCATTCTATATAAAAATAGAACATTTGAGCTGAAAGAGCTTTCTCTGTTTACCATACATTTTAATGCAGGCTTACTGTATTAGATGAGCTCTTTTCTGTTTCCAGGTAGCAGAAACACATTTCACTCTAACTGAAACAGAACAGGATATGCATTGGAAGTCCACTGTGGCACATTCAGGTCTGTCACTTGCTTTTACTCTATTTCTCAGTGCCTCATTTCTCTCTCATTGGCCATGTTCTCTCCTGCTTCACATAAGCTCTTCCCGCATGGAGAATAAGGTAGTGGCTGGGAAAACTAAGCTGACAGGTTACAGCTTGAGATCTAAAAGGAAGAAAGACCGTCTCTCACTCTGTGTCTCAGTGGCTGTAGTTGAGTTACGTGCCAATGCTTTGACTGGTTTCTGCACACAACTTGGGTTACGTGGATTTGGTTAAGGGAAGGCGGCCCAGAATCACATGGTATGGAGGAAAACACAGTTCTGCTATGAAAATAGGGGTGCCAACTATAATCTTCCACATTCTTAAAAACTCGACTTAAAATCCACTTCCATCAGCATACTATTTCATTACTTCTTTAACACTCATTATTCTCCGTCTCCACTGACACCTTTCAACACTGATCTACCTAACATTTATTGTGCTTCTCCTCATTGCCAGTGATTCCTGCCACTGGAAACACAAGATGAAAAGACATGGCCCTCATAATTCACTGCCTAGTTGGGGGACAGTGATGACACGGTGTGACACCTGCTGTACTGATATGATTGTTAAGGTTGTGTGTCAGCTTGGCTGGGCCAGGAGTCTCAGTGCTTTGGTAGTTATGATGTAGTTTGGCAGTTATGTAATGATGCAATCAACTCCATAATGAGATCCGCTATGAGCAATCAATTGAAAGGGAATTTCCTTGGGGATGTGGCCTGCCTCCAATATATAAATGGATGTTCCAGCAAGGCTCTCACTCTGGATCCTGCATTTGGCTTATCATCATCTGAGCTCCAGTTCTTGGGACTTACCTGCCAAGCTTGGCTTTCATCAGCCTCCACAGTCTGTGAGCCAGCAGTCTGCTGTCTGACCTGCTGATCTTGAGTTCCTCAGCCCCTGCGGCTATACGAGTCATGAGAAGCCTCCAGCCTGATGCCCCACAGACTTGGGACTTGCCAGTCTCTACAACTGTATGAGCCATTTTCTTGCTATATATATTTATATAGAAAGAGAGAGCCCTGGTGGCACAGTGGTTAAGAGCTTGGCTGCTAACCAAAAGATCGGCAGTTCAAATCCACCAGCCACTCCTTGGAAACCCTATGGGGCAGTTCTACTCTGTCCTATAGGGTTGCTATGAGTCTGAACTGACTCAATGGCACCTAACAACAACAGCAACATACATATATTATATACATAAATATATGTATGTGTGTGTGTGTGTATTATGTATACATACACACTATCAACACTTCACGGGTTTTGCTTCTCTAGAGAACTCAGCCTAAGACACTAGATGTAGACACAGGGTGCAGTGGAGCACCACATAGCACAGTTGGAGACTGGGGCAAGGGAAGAGTAGCTCTTTTGCTTTCCAAAGGAGCTGATGTGTGAAGTGAATCTTGAAAGATAAATAGGAATTGGCCAGGCAAAGATGTTGAGAAAGAACATTCCTGTACAGCTTAAAACTATGTCCCATCTGGTATTCTTTGTTACATATTTATGCATTTTAGCCTCCCTTTGATTTTGATTGTGAGGTGGTTAAACAATAACAGGTAAACAAGTAGACATTAATCTCAACCAAACAACAATGAAATGATCTGGCTTTAAATTCTTAGCTCAGTGATTAGAATCAAAAGCACATTATCTTCTCCAGCAAATATCCTGTGGCAAGGAATTTTTTAAAGATAGAATTATCTGGTACTTATGAGATTCAATGGAGAATCTTCCTTTTTTTTCAGAAATGTTTTCCAAAAACAAAATCTGATTTTTTTTTAATTTTCAAAAGTATAATCATTCTGAGTAATTCAATCCATAGTGGAATAATGTGCAAAAAGCATAATGGTGGTATAGAAAAGTACAGCCAGTCATTATTCAACAACTATTTAGGCAACATAAGTTGGAGATCTTCAGGGACTATGAGGACACTAGATGGCTGATGATATGAAAGAACCTAAAGTGTTTATGGAGCCCTGGTGGCACAGTAGTTAAGGGTTAGGCTGCTAACCAAAAGGTTGGCAGTTTGAATTTACCAGCCACTCCTTGGAAACCCGATGGGGCAGTTCTTCTTTGTCCTATAAGATCACTACAAGTAGGAATTGACTCGATGGCAATGGGTTGGTTCAGTTGAATTGTTTATAGAGACTGAATTGATGTGACCAGTTGGGACCATTCCATACTTTTTTCCAATAATGACATAACTAAAAGCTATTATAGTGGTGATGGTCCAAAATGGCAGCTTAGTCAGACACACCATGCCATCTCCCTACAGCAAAGACCCAAGAAACCAAGTGAAACAGATACAGATGACAATCTTGGAACCCAGAGCAGAAAACAGGGGGACGAAGAATTAGATCAAACACTGAATGAAAGGAGAAACTGAATGAAAACAGCAAACGAGGAGATTTACAGATCATAGGTACCCAGCCAGTCAGCCCGGTGCAGTACAGCCATTTTGAGACTAAGTGGGCAGCGTTCCCAGGTTAGAAGCACAGGAAGGCAACTTCACAGAATTCTCCTTAGGAGACAGAGATACTGTGTAGACAAACCCAGAGTGAAGCACGGTAAGCAGATCATGAACCAGATCAAGGAGGGAAAGTGCAGGAAGGTGGATGCCACAAAGCAGGGAGGGAGCCAGAAAATACAGACAGAACTACTCACCAGCAGAGGTCCCCAATTGTTTGGGTGACTGGCACTCAAGGAGTAGAGGATCCATAGAGTGGCAGCTGGAGATTCTCCACTAGGCCAAACTCTGAACAGCCCCACCTCCTCTTAGCATTTCGTCAAGGCCTGGTCTTGATCACCAGCTACTCTCTGTCGGGAGTGCCCCGGCACCCATGCTGGTGAGCAAAGGAGCACAGTCCCTCTACCATCCCGGTGACCAGTGGAGTGCCCCTTCTCTACCCACCTAGAGACCGGCAAAGCATGCCTGCCCCACCCACCCAGCAATGGGCAGTGCCCCACCCCTGCTGCTACACCCTGCCTGTTGGTACATGGTGCATGCTCCTGAGCCACCAGACCAGCGACTGGCAGTGCAAGTATGCCCCCCACCCCCACACTGCCCCACCCAGTGACCTGTGGTGAGTGCTCCTGCACCGCCCACGCAGTGACTAGCTGTGTAAGCCCTCCCTTTGCCCAGCAATCGACAGTGCAAGTTTCTGCGCCACCTGCCTGGAAACCAGTGATCCGTGCACCCTACCCCCCCCACCTGGCTACCGGCAATGCACACACACAGTGTCCATAATGTGGTAACCAGTGAGAATGCTCCCTGAACCCACACCCAATGACCAGCCGGATGGGTACATCAACTCATCAGCAAAGCCTGTCACGTTCTGACAGGTGCCATTTGCACCTCTGCCAAACAACAAGCAGGAGATCCTAGTGCCCTCACCTAACGTCCGCCCGGCTGCAAAATCTCACATCCCACACCCAAACAGTTTCTGAAGGCAGACTGCATGTGCACTGAAACCCCTTGAGCCCTCACCACCTACTAAGATGCCAATTTGTGCATGCATAGAGGGCCCATCCCATCCATTTGGTTAGTACTCCCTCACAGTGGTTACAGAGACATCCCACCCTGACCTCCAGAGGACACAGTAACCGCTAGCACCAAGTCAGAAAGACCTCATTGTCCCACAAGGGCTGTGGATGGACCCTGACCACTTAACATTTGTCACTCAATATCAGGGAAAGAACTTGCTCTCCCATCTCCACTCAATCCTGTAAGGGAAGGCATACAAGCCTAACCACAAGGGACTTGCACGTGAGTGAAATCCATCATACCAGATAGTGAGAGGAAACCACATCTAGACATCCAACACCAACAGTACCACAAAACAACAATTAAAATAATACAATAGAAGAAAGACATTCTTAAGAGAAAGAAAGAAACAAAGTTTCTGATATATCAAAACAAAACAAAAGTCAGAACAAAACAAACAAATATACAATCAATAAATTTTTTTAAAGATTAAGTAATTAGTTAATACCTTTATGCCTCAGAGACAGAAAACAATAACAAATCATATGAAGAAACAGGATAAGATGGCTCAAACAAATGAGAAAAATAAAGGGACAGAAAACCTTCCAGACAAAGAAATGGTAATAGGATAAGGAATTCAAAAGACTTATATTTAGCCTCCTCAAAGAGATCAAAGGAAACATAGACAAAACCCTAGAATAATTCAGACAAACAATACAGGAACAAAATGACAAAATAAAGAGACAATTAGAAACATACAAAAACAACTAGAAATCTAGAAGATTAACAATAAAATATTAGAAATAGATAACTCAATGAAAGGACACAAAAGTAGAATTGAATCAATGAAAGAAAGAATCAATGAAATAGAGGACAAATCCCTTGATACTAATTTATTTGAGGGAAAATCAGAAAAAAAGAATGAATAAAAATGAAGAAAGCCTAAGAGTTATGTGGGACACCATCAAGAGGAATAATTTACACGTACTAAGAATTCCAGAGGAGTAGGAGGAAAAAAAATACAGAGAGAATTTTTGAAGATATATTGGCAGAAAACTTCCCAAATATCGTGAAAGATGAGAAGGTTTCCATCCAAGAATCTCAATGAACCCCATATAGGATAGACTCTGAAAGAAATTCACCAAAACTTATCATAATCAGACTTTCCAAAACTAAAGACAAAGAAATAATTCTGAGAGCAGTCTGAAAAAAAGGAAATATCATTTACAAAGGAGCACCAATGAGACTAAGCACTGATTTCTTGTCAGAAACCATGCAGGTAAGAATACAATGGGGTGACATATATAAAATACTTAAAGGATAAAGAATTGCCAACCAAGAACTGTATCCAGCATAATAGTCTTTCAAAAACAATGAGAAGCTATGGCATTCCTAGATAAGCAGAAATAAGGGAATTTGTAAAAACTAGGCTAACCTTACAAGAAATATTAAAGGGAGTCCTTTGGACAGAGAATCAATGACATCAGATAACAACCTGAGATTAAGACACACAACAGCACCACCCATATACCAACTCAGATACAGACTTCACAAAAGTAAAATAAATCTGCAAAACTGGTAACAGGGAACCAAAGATGTTAAGCTGTAAAAGATGACAACTTCAAAACAGAAAGGAGGAATCAATGGTGTAGTCATAGGACTTCCATATGGAGAGGCAGTCAAGGTGATTTCAAGATATAATAGACTGTTTTAAACGTAGAAAGAAAAAAGTAAATTTCAGACTAACCACAAAGAAAATTAATAAATCTACTCACCACAATAAAGAAGAAAATCAAAAAGACTCAGTAAACATAAAAACAACAACAACAAAGGATACGAAAAGAAAATCATCATACAAAAAGAACTCAGCACAGAAAATAAGCAGAACAAAGAAACTGTTAATGTCACAAAAAAGCACGACAAAAATGGCTGCAGTGAATTCTTACCTATCAATAATTATGCTGAATGTAAATGGGTTAAATGCACCAGTCAAGAGATAGTGGCAGAATGGATAAAAAAGACACAGCCCATCAATATGTTGCGTACAAGAGACACACCTTAGATACAAAGACATAAATAGTTCAAAATCAAAGGATGGAAAAAAGTATATCAAGCAAACAGTAACCAAAAGAGAGCAGGAATGGCAATAATAATCTCTGATAAAACAGACTTTAAGTCAAAATCCATTATAAGAGACAAAGAAGGGCATTATACAATGGTTAAAAGGTCAATTCACCAAAAAGACATAACAATAATAAATATTTATATGCAATTACAGAGCTCCAGAATACATAAAACAAACTCTGACAGAATAAAAAGAGAAATAGACAATTCTACAATAACAGGAGACTTTAACATACAACTTTCTACGATGGACAGAACAACAAGAAAGAAATTCAACAAAGATACAAAAGATCTAAATAACACAATTAACCAACTCGACCTCATAGATATATACAGAACACACCTCCCAACAGCAGCACAGTACACATTCGTTTCCAATATACGTGGATCATTCTCCAGAATAGACCAATTTTAGGCCACAAAGCTAGCTTCAATAAATTCAAGAACATCAAAATAATACAAAGCATTTTGTCTGACCATAGCGCTATAAAACTAGAAATCAATAACAGAAAGAACAAGCAAAATAAATTAAATACATGGAAACTGAATAACACCTTACTGAAAAATTATTGGGTAATAGAAGAAATTAAAAATGAAATTAAAAAATCCTTAGAGTCAAATGAGAATGAAAGCAAAACTTACCAAAAGCCTTTGGGACACAGCAAAAGCACTGCTAAGACGAAAATTTATAGCAATAAATGCACACATCAAAAAAGAATAGTCCAAAATCAATAACTTAACCTGACAACTTGAACAAATGGAAGAGAAACAGCAAAAGAAAACCAGTTACTAGAACAAAGGAAATAATAAAGCTCAGAGCAAAAATAAACGAAATAGAAAACAGACAAACAATAGAAAGAATCAACAAGACTAAAAGTTGGTTCTTTGAAAGGATCAGTAAAATTGACAAACCACTGGCCAAATTAACAAAGGAAAAAAATTAGAAGATGCAAATAACCAAGATAAGAAATGAAATGGGTGACATTACAACAGAATCAACTAAGATAAAGAGGACCATAAGAGAGATTACAAAAATTTGTATTCCAACAAATTTGAAAACCCAGAAGAAATGGACAAATTTCTAGAAACACACTACCTACTTGAACTAAGACAGATAGAGGTAGAAAATCTGAACATACTCATAACAAAAGAAGAAATTGCCCTGGCACGGATGGTTTCATTGGAGAATTCTATCAAACATTCAGAGAAGAGTTGACACCAATTCTACTTAAACTATTCCAGAATACAGAAAAGGAAGAAATACTCCCTAATTCATTCTCTGAAACCAGCATAACCCCGATACCAAAGCCAGGCAGAGACACCACAAAAAAAAAAAAGAAGAAAGGAAGAAAATTACAGACCAATTTCCCTCACGAATATAGATGCAAAATTCTAGCCAGCAGAATTCAACAGCATATCAAAAATAATAATAATAATACATCATGATCAAGTGGGATTCATAGCAGGGATGCAAGATGGTTCAACATTAGAAAATCAATAAACGTAATTCACCACATAAATAAAATTTTAAAAAAGGAAAAGAATCACATGATGATCTCAATCAATGCAGAAAAGGCATATGGTAAAGTCCAACACCCTTTCCTGATAAAACCTCTTAGCAAAATAAGAGTAGAAAGGAAATTCCTGAGCATAATTAAGGGCATCTATGCAAAACCAACAGCCAACATTATATTCAACAAAGAAAGGCTGAGAGCCTTCCCTTTGAGAATGGAAAGAAGACAAGGATGTCCATTATCCCCACTCTTATTCAACTTTGTGTTGGAAGTCCTAGCCAGAGCAATAAGAAAGAAAGAAAGAAAAGTATCCAAATCAGAAAGAAAGAAGTAAAACTATCTCTATTTGCAGATGATGTGATCCTATACATGGAAAATCCCAGAGACTTCACAAGAAAGTTATTGGAACTAATAGAAGGATTCAGCAAAATGGCAGGGTACAAGATCAACACACAAAAAATCAGTCGGGTTCCTCTAAACTAACAAGAAGAACTCCAAAAAGGAAATCCAGTAAATACCATTTACAATAGCTCCAAAAGGATAAAATATCTAGGAATAAGCTTAACCAGGGTTGTAAAAGACTTAGACAAGGAAAACTATAAAACACTACTGCAAGAAACCAAAAGAGACCTACATAAATGGAAAAACGTTTCATGCTCAAGGATTGGAAGACCTAACGTTGTGAAAATGCCAATACTACCCAAAGCAATCTATAGATATAATGCAATTCCAATCCAAATCCCAACAACATTCTTCAATGAAATGGAAAAACTAATCTCCAACTTTTATGGAAAGAAAAGAGGCCAAGAATAGTTAAAGCAATACTGGAGAAGAAAAACAAAGTGGGAGGCCTCACACTTCCAACCTCAAACCTTACTATACAGCCACAGTAATCAAAACAGCCTGGTACTGGTTCAAGGACAGGCACATAGACCAATGGAATAGAATTGAGAACCCAAAAGTAAATCCATCCATCTACAGGCAGCTAATCTTCAACAAAGGGTCAAAGTTCACTCAATAGTGAAGAAACAGTCTCTTTAACAAATGGTGTTGGCAAAACTGTATATACATTTGCAGAAAAATAAAGCGAATCCACAGCTCACACCATGCACAAAACTAACTCAAAATGGTTCAAAGACCTAAATGTTAAAGCTAAAACTAGAAAGTTCCTGGAAGATAGCATAGGGACAAAATTAAGAGACATAATTTTCAGCATAAATAGCCTATCAAACACAACTAAAAATGCATGAACAATAGAATATAAATTAGATAACTGGGATCTCCTAAAAATTCAACACTTATGCTCATCAAAAGACTTTACAAAGTAAAAAGATAGCCTACAGACTGGGAAAAAAATCTTTAACAACAACATATCTGACAAAGGTCTAACCTCTAAAATATATAGAAAGCTTAAACAACAAAAAGACAAACAACCCAATCAAAAAATGGGCAAAGGACATGAACAGACACTTCACCAAAGAGGACATTCAGGCAATTAACAAATTACATGAAAAGATGCTTGTGATCATTAGCCATCAGAGAGATGCAAATCAAAACTATACTGAGATACAATCTCACCTCTGAAAAAAGGCAGTGATCCAAAAATAAAATAAAATAAAACAGCAAATTCTGGTGAGATTGTGGGGAAATTGAAACTCTTGTACACTGCTGGTGGGATTGTAAAATGGTACAAACACTATGGAAAACAGTATGACACTTCCTCAAAAAGCTAGAAATAGAAATACCTTATGATCCAGCAATCCAACTCCTAGGTATATATCCAAGAGATATAAGAAGACTGATATGAATAAGCATATGCACATATGGCAGCATTATTTACAATAGCAAAAAGATGGAAACAATCTAAGTGCCCAACAACGGCTGAATGAATAAACTGTTGTGTACGTACATACAATGGAATACTATGCAATCATAAAAAAAAAAAATGAGGACTCCGTGAAACATAACACAGATGAATCTGGAGGACATTATGCTGAGTGAAATAACTCTATCACAAAAGGACAAATATTGTATGGTCCAACAGTTATAAAAATTCAAGAAAAAATATGTACACAGAAAGCAACATTCTTTGATGGTTACCAGGGCTAGGAAGGACAAGGAGAAGGAATCGTTTTCTAGACAGTAGATGCTTGTTATTTTTGGTGATGGGAAAGGCAATACCAAATGTAGGTGAAGTCTGCACAACTTAACCAAAGTAAATGAAGATACTAAGAAGTACACAAGAAAAAGCGATGATCTCGGTAAATGCTATAACATATACAATTTTGCAACAACAGTAGTAACAACCAAGAAATACATGTGTGGTTACATAAGTAGATATGTATGCATATATGTGTATGGGAA
>NW_004443954.1:3089732-3090597 GCF_000243295.1 Trichechus manatus latirostris
AAGGCAAGGCCTACTGGACCAATAAAGACTAGACGATACTGTCTGAAGTTATCTAGTGCTGCTATAACAGAAATACCACAAGTGGGTAGCTTTAATAAACAGAAATTTATTTTCTCACAGTTAAGGAGGCTACAAGTCTGAATTCAGGTGCTAGCTCTGGGCAAGGGCTTCTTTCCATGTCAACTCAGTGGAAGGTCCTTTTCTCTTTAAGCTTCTGCTCCTGGGTGATCTTTATGTGGCTTAGTATCTATCTTCCCCCAATCTGTTTTATATCTCAAAAGAGATTGACTCAAGATACACCCTAATTCTACCTCATTAACATAATAAACATAATCTAATCCTCACTGACATAACTTAATCCTGCCTTATTAACATAACAAACACAACCCATTCAAATGGGATTATAACCACAGGTAGAGGTTAGGATTTACAACACGTAGTTATGGGATACATATTCAATCCAACTTCTGCAGTCTGAAATTGGTCCAACATGCAATCAGGATACACTGATAATTACTGGTGATTGGAATGCAAAAGTTGTAAACAAAGATTAGTAGTTGGAAAATATAGCCTTGGTGATAGAAACAATGCTGGAAATCACATGATAGAATTTTGCAAGACCAACAACTTATTTATTGTAAATACTTTTTTTCAACAATGTAAACGGCTACTATACACATGGACCTCACCAGATGTAATACACAGGAATCAAATCAACTATATCTGTGGAAAGAGATGTTGGAAAAGTTCAATATCATCAGTCAGAGCAAACCCAGGGGCCTACCACAGAACAGACCACCAATTGCTCATAGACAAGTTCATCTTGAAGCTGAAGAAAATTAGAACAATTCCAAGAGAGCCAAAG
>NW_004443954.1:3095750-3096575 GCF_000243295.1 Trichechus manatus latirostris
TATCAGCATGCAACGGTAGCCTCTTGATTACACGCATGGTCCACATACCTGGAAACTCAGTTTGTAATTATTGTTTGGGACTCAGGTTGAGATACTAATGCTTAAGTCCTATCACCAGATTTCCCAACTAAAAAAACCATAAGCACATTTATGATCTAGCAATAAAGACTCAAAACTCTGGTCCAATATACTTTCCAAAATTCACTCCCTCTTAGGATTCTTGTAATCTAAGTACATCAGCTTTCTACAATTTCCTCTAAAAACCTCGCATTATTATGCCACTGAGCCTCTGCTTGTACTATGTCCCTAACCTGAAATACCTGTTACTGCTTGACAAAATCCAATTCATCTTTTAAAGTCCAGATTATGTGTCATCTCTTCTATAAAATGACCTCTGATATTACCAGGGAGAATTAATCCTTCCTCTGTACCCTCATTGCAATTTGATTTTACTGGTTATTTAGCATGCATCATAATGCACAATTAACAGTTCTTGTCAGTCTCTTCCCCAAAACTGCATATTTTCTAAAGATAGGAAGCGTGTATCATTTATGTTTGTAAACCCAAGGTCTACCTAATTAGAAACAGCACTCACAATTATTTGTTGAACTGACTTGAACTCAAGTCAACGAAACTGTCCAAATTCTATAGTAATCTCAGCATTGGGTTGTAACAAATTTTTCCAGACACCAATGCACAGCTTTTTGTTATCCGGAGATTTTTAGGACTATGAAATTTTGGATAAATAGATTTGACAACAAGGCATATAACTAATTCCACCAAATTTTATATTAAAGGAGGAGGCTATACAGAGAAGTCTTGAAG
>NW_004443954.1:3096944-3110053 GCF_000243295.1 Trichechus manatus latirostris
GCACTGAAGGCATTGGTGAAAAACAAGTTTCCAGGAATTGATAGAATATCTATTGAGGTGTTTCAACAAATGGATGCAGCGCTAGAAGTGCTCACTTGTCTATGCCAAGAAATTTGGAAGACAGCTACCGGGCCAACCAACTGGAAGAGATCCATATTTATGCCTATTCCAAAGAAAGACGATTCAACAGAATGCGGAAATTATAGAACAATATCATTGACATCACACACATGTAAAATTTTGCTGACCATTCAAAAGCAGCTGCAGCAGTACATGGACAGGGAACTGCCAGAAATTCAAGCCAGATTCAGAAGAGGTTGTGGAAGCAGGGATATCATTGCCGACATCAGATGGATCTTGGCTGAAAGCAGAGAATACCAGAAAGAAGTTTACCTGTGTTTTATTGACTATGCAAAGGTGTTCGACTGTATGGACCATAACAAATTATGGATGACATTGCAAAGAACTGGAATTCCAGAACACCTAATTGTGCTCATGAGGAATCTGTACATAGATCAAGAGGCAGTCGTTCAAACAGAACAAGGGAATACTACATGGTTTAAAGGCAGAAAAATTGTTCGTCAGGGTTGTATCCTTTCACCATACTTATTGAATGTGTATGCTGAGCAAACAATCTGAGAAGCTGGACTATATATGGAGAAGAACGGGGTATCTGGATTGGAGGAAGACTCATTAACAACCTGTGATATGGAGATGACACAATCTTGCTTGCTGAAAGTGAAGAGGTCTTGAAGCACTTACTGATGAAGATCGAAGACCACAGTCTTCGGTATGGATTACACCTCAACATAAAGAAAACAAAAATCCTCACAACTAGACCAATAAGCTACATCAGGATAAACAGAGAAAATACTGAAGTTGTCAAGAGTTTCATTTTACTCAGATCCACAATCAATGCCCATGGAAGCAGAGTCAAGAATGACTTATTGCATTGGGCAATTCTGCTACAAAAGACCTTTTCAGAGTGTTGAAAAGCAAAGATGTCACTTTGAGGACTAAGGTGTACCTGACCCAAGCCATGATATTTTCAATCACCTCATATGCATGTGAAAGCTGAACAATGAATAAGGAAGACCGTAGAAGAACCGATGCCTTTGAATTATGGTGTTGTAGAAGAACATTGAATATACCATGGCCGGCAGAACAACTGAGAGAACAAGTCTGTCTTGGAAGTACAGCCAGGATGCTCCTTAGAAGCAAGGATGATGAGACTTCATCATCTTACATACTTCGGACATGTTATCAGGAGGGCCCAGTCCCTGGAGAAGGACTTCATGCTTGGTAAAGTAGCGGGTCAGTGATAAAGAGGAAGGCCCTCAAGGAAATGGATTGACACAGTGGCTGCACCAATGGGCTCAAACAGTAACGATTGAGAGGATGGTGCAGGACTGTTCGTTCTGTTTACATAGAGTCTCTATGAGCTGGAACTGGCTCAAGGGCACCAACAACAACCACCTCTACAATCCCCTGGAGGGACAGAAGCAGGACCACAATCTCCAATGCATTTAAACAGGGGCAGGTTGTGTTGAGTAATTGAGGCCATAGTCTCTACCTAGGGAGGAAATGTGGGATTGGGGAAGTGTATGATATTTGGAGTCAGAAAGTCTGAGTCCCTTTTCCCAATGAATTGGGATTTTTTTTTTTTAAATCCTCTTTGATAGAAAATGGTCTAAGTAAGTCACTGAGACTCCAAACTATGCAAACTAAAGATGATGATGATAATACTAGTCTTATCTATTTCATAGAAATTTTATAAAAATCGAATGAATATACATGCAAAATCGCTTTGCAAAACATAGCCAGTAAGTTTAACTGAATGATTGCAAAAACACTACTCTGTCTTACTTGAAATCATATCTACAAATGACCATTTTTCTCAGTACTAGAAAAATCGCTCTCAAATTGTAAATACAGATGAAGGAGACGAAAATGCTTTCATTGACTTCTTTAGGGAGATTTTATAAAGTATATTTATCCTAAACCAGAGAAACATTTTATGTGGTCAAATATTTTAAATGCACACCCAAGTATTTACTAGCTTTCCCAGGCAGAGAGCCAGAGAACAGCCTACAAAGTAAACCAGTATTTACTGAGCACTTGTTACGCGCCAACCACTAGGAACACAACAGTGAACAAGCTAGTCTACTTCCTGTCTTCACAGAGTTTACAGAATAGTGGGGAATACAAACAGACGATTATAATATTTTTGATACCGAAGTAATTAGAATTCTTAAATTCCCTGTATTTCCTATTTTATTGATGCTCCATAAATTGCTAAATAGACAATTAAGTTGCACAAAAAATCAGAGAGACACAGCTAGGATCATAAAAGGTGTCTGAAAGAAAATTTTGAGACCAAGTTTAGCCAGAAGCAGCCATTTGCTGACTTTGAGGAGTTGCGGGGGGCATTCTGAGAAAATCCTGTACTTCACACTTCTTCTCAGTCTTCTTTTTTACCTGCTTTATGAATAGTTTCCACTCAGCATGTCTATTTGGAAAGACACAGAAAATTAAAAAAGAAAGAAAGATAAGGAAGGGAGGAAGGAAGGAAGGGAGGGAGGGAAGAATCCACTGCATATTTGCCTATTTTCCTTGATTTTAGTCCTAGGTCAGCCTCTAATTAGATGTGTGACTTTAGGCAAATCACTTAACTTCTCTGACCCTCGGTTTGCTCTCTGAAAAATACAAATTTTGACTAAAATTATTATGTCCTCCTAGTTCTAATGTTCAGTCATTTCTCTCTTATTTAAATAGAAAATTGACGTAGAAAAATAAGGGTAAAATTTTTATACTATAATAAATAAAAGATATGGGAGGCCCAGAACTTCTCACAATAAACTCTTTTGAACTCTGTTGTTATAGAGAGGAGAACCAAAAAAAATTATGTCTCAGAAGAATGCTGACCGTTCTCCACTTCCATCATAATTACCAAAAATATTTATTTATCCCCAGCATAATACCTCTAATAATGCAGTGTCCATAGTTTTCTAGTTCAGAAAAATAATCAAAGCACACAGCTACACACAGATCCCAGGAAGTCCTGGGCTGTCTGGACTTTGAGATACTTACTTACGTTCAGTCATTGAAACTATGCATTCTCCCGGAGGACGTTTGAGAGCTGGCATGTCGCTATTTACATTCCTTTTTTTTTCCCTAGAATTCCTTTGCAGTTGACTGTCTTCCTTCTAAGACACACAGTGCATGCATCTTCTCTGAGGAATATATGGCCCGCAGTCCCTGGGTGAGCTAGCTATCAGACCCAGCACATATTGAGAGCTCGGAGACAAGCAAAAACCCGTTCAGGTCCTCTCACCTGAACCTTTCCTCTCCGCCACCGTTAGCGACCTTTTCCTGTTTCTTTTACCATGCTCTGCTTATCCTCTTGCCTTTGGGGCCACCCACCAACCACTGGTCACTGCCTGCTTACAGTCTTTGTAACCCTCCGTATCTTGTTGCCATCTTTGGCTTTCTCTCCGCTTGAGAGAGTGAAGTCACTTCGGACCCCTGTGTGAGCTGGATTGTTTGGTTGAAACTTTACCTAAAGTAATGGATGGTTTGTTGTAAAGATGCAGGAGGTCTGCAATGGGAAAGCCTCAGGAGACTGAGGCTAACCTTGGGGCCTGTGATAGCAGAACACAAATGGGCAGACCGGAGGGCTCGCCAAGGGGATTCAATCAGGTCGCCAAACAAGAGAGGCACGTACAATCTCGTTTCGTCTTGAAAATTACTTCATAAGAAATTCAAATGTCACAAGGTCATGTTTTACCTGGGTTTCTTTCACTCAAAATTGTGTGTTCTGATGTCCCTAGTGGCTATCCCCTCCCCCATTGTTAAAAAATAAAATGTAATAAAATCCTATAAAATAGGTTAAACACATTTTAGAGAGCATTTGACTGACTGGGGCAAGTCACTTCATACCTATAAACCTCAGTTTCTTTATCTTATCTAGAAGAGGGTGGCAATATCTGCTTTAAATTCTTCACGAGGAAGTTGTGAGCTAAAAAAATGAAATTACGTGTATGAAAGTCCTTTGAGAACAATAAATCATGATAAATATAAAATTGTCATAATCTATCACCTCCCTTAAGATATTCTTCAAAAGCTAAGTTCTTTCACGAGGGAAGCCATGATGTTTACTTTCTCTGTATTTCTAACCTCAGAAACGGTTTGCGCTTGGCTAGTAACCAACGGTTGCCAGTTAGAACTCATCCAGCAACATCACGAAAGAAAAGCCCTGGCAATCTGCTTTCATAAAGATCACAGCCAAAAAAATCCTCTGAAGCAGTCCTGCTCTGTAACACATGGGGTCACCGCGAGTCAGAATCGACTCAATGGCACAAAACCATTGATCGCTTAAGAAATTGCTCCCAAAAGGATTGGAGAGGGGAAGGAGAAAAGGAGGGGGTTGTTTATTTAGTTTTAATTTTTGAAATGAGGTATCTCGGAGAGGAATAAAAGCCACAAGTTTATGCAGCTTGCTTCATTAGCCCTCTATTAGACTGGAGTGGCTTTTGCTAATCAGTGAAGCATGGTCCAGTTGCAGGAGAATGGCACCCCACACTCCTCAATAGCCCTTGGCTCTGAATCAGCTTCTTCCAAGATGTGCTAAAGCACTTCAAACACCATCCGCTCCAGGGTGCAGCCAGAGGGGTGAACCACTGGCTTGGAGTGACCACAGCACAAGTTTCTCCTGCATATGTATTAATAAGAGGCAGCAGGCGTAGGAAGAAGCAAGAGGGCTGAAAAGATGTTTCCTATAAATGAATCAGAATTCCAGCCAATTTATATACATACATATATGTGTGCGTGTGTGTATGCAGATCGTTGGCTACTTAGAAACAACTCTTTGCCCAAAGTGACAGTTTGTAATCATGAAAATGTGGCTAAAACGTGAAAAACATTAAAAACACATGAGGAATATGATTATTTTCACAGGTTTTTGCTGAGTCCCAATTGGGCTTGACTTTGGCCTTTCCACATTCCAAATGTTATCCACCCTCTGCAACATTTTGGCTGTGAGAACAGCTGATGAAGAGGGAATTGATTGAATTCAGAACAACCCTTCAAATGGTTGGAATAATCAACCACCTTCCATAGTTTCAGTCTTAACTAAATGAGATGTAATGCATATTGATTCAATTTACTGCTCAGTTAGTTTAAATACCTATTTGCTGCCGTCTACAATGTGGCTTTGTACATCCAAAGATCAGCAAGCATACAGAGAAGAAGAAGCAATGGCACTTAAAGTGGATCACTACAAATCATTAACGTCCCTGAGTGTTGCAATTGGTTTGTGCTCAGCTGGTAACCAAAAGGTTGGCTGTTCAAACCCATCCAGCAGCACCACGAAAGAAAAGGCCTGTCAATCTGCTTCCATAAAGATTACAGCCAAGAAAACTCTATGGAGTAGTTCTACTTTGTAAGACAGGAAGTCACCATGATTCGGAATTGACTCTACGGCAACTGGTTTGGTTTTTGGTTTAAAGTTGGTGACTAATGATCATTAGTTAAACAAAGATCTGTTGTTACTTGTTAAACAAGAAAGAGTTTTGAACCCTTTTAACTCAGTACTGAAATCACTCCTAAGGTTCACCATTCAGCCAAAGATTAAAGTAAAACAAAATGAGACTAAATGGGCACAACAGCTCAGGTAGAAGGACAAGAAGGCAGGAGGGGACTGGTGATGGGGAACCCAAGGTCGAGAAAGGGAGAGTGTTGACATGTTGTGTGGTTGGCAACCAATGTCACGAAACAATACGTGTGTTAATTGCTTAATGAGAAATTAATTTGCTCTGTAAACCTTCATCTAAAGTACAATGAATAAATAGAATATATCAGTGGATATTATAAAAAAAAAAAAAAAAGAGGTATTTAACTTACATCAGAACCATCAGAACGGAATCCCATCGTAAGTCGGGGACTACCTGTACCTGTAAACATGAAGCTGCTTGGAAACAGGGAGTTTTCTTTTGCTATGTTAATGAGGCTATGCCAGTGTAGGGTGGATCCTAAACCTAATCATTTCTGAGTTATAAAAGACCAGAATAGACATAGACTCACACATAGGGGCAAGACAGGCACCAAGGAACACCAAAGAAGTACAAGGACCTACTGAGACTATGGGCAAGGAAGGCCTTCCTTCCACAGCAATACCCTGGATTCAGACTTCCAGCCTTGGGAACTGTGAGAAAATTAATGTCTGTTCCTTAAAGCCACCCACTTGTGGTATTTTTGTTAAAGCAGTACTGAGTAACTAAGACAATATGTTTGAAATTTTCAGTAAAGAAAACAAAATAAAAAGCAAAAACAGACAGAAAGAAAAAGTTTTGAGGCTCCCATTTGTTAATCTCATTCAAACATCTGCTGTCAACCGATGTCCAAATGGGCTAGAAAATCAGATTGTGGAGGCTGGTTACAGTCAAAGGGGCCCAATATAGTGCCTTGAGAAAATGTCCTGTCGCAAACAGCTGTGGTGTTTCTTCATCTGAAAGGTCAATATTGCTGAGGATACTGGATCCCTCTAAGGCAATAGTTCACAAACTTGGCTGCACCCTGGAATCACCTGGAAGCTAAAAAATACCAGTTGCCAACTCCCCCCTAGGCCCCCGGAAACTCTCATTTCATAGTTCTGAGGTGTGGATAGGACATGGTGATTTTAAACTACCCTTCCCCACCCCCAAGTGATTCTAATTTTCAATCTAGGTTGAACAAGCCAGTTCTAAACTGATAGGACTTGGTAGCAGGAAGGTTTGAGCACAGAGCCTCCAGATAGAATTTAATTAGCAGAACAAGTGGGCTTATTTTTTCTGGAGCGTTCAGGCAGTTCTCTGGGCAGTGGAAAATTTCCCACCAACCTGTTGCTCTTTTGCCCCTACCCTCCAGTTACTTTTCAAACTTCTCGTTCCTTTGTGTTACTTCCAGGATCTTTCTGTCCATGCAATGTTGTTTTCATTTTATTTTTGGTCATTTCACATTTGATCTGATGTCTTTCACATTTTAGTTCGCCCCATTGATATTTATTCCGTATGTTCGTTCTTTGAAAGGTTGTTTCTTGGATCCTTCTTATTATCCTTCTGGATTCATGTCACGTGCAGTGTCTCTTTGGGCCATAAGAGGCACAGTGGAAAGAGAGCGCTCATTTCATTATCCCACATCTCCACCGCACAGGGTCGCCGAGGCTCCCTTTGGAGACTCCAAACGTGAACAGCATTAACCAGCCCTGCCTGATCCACTAACTGTGCAAGTACAAGAGCGGTCTGGTCTCTCTGTTTTCTTCCATCTGTTCGGTGAGTATGCCCAGTGTGTACACCAGGAGGTATGATTTAGACCTCGATGGGTTACTTGGCAATCACGGATGAAACCCATATAATTTGTTAGATAATAATCGGGCACCGAAGTACATACAGAGTCCATCAGGAAATTAAAAACACAGATTCTCGTGCCAGTTATAAATATACCCAATGCCCTGAGTACACGCAGTGTTCATTTAACAAGTGCAGATGTGAGCGCCCTCTCCTGGTGTTTTATTGTCCTTTTTACAAGGAGCTGGGGTGCATGTCAGACCAATCATTGCATGTGAGACTCCGCAAGCTCAGGATCAGAGCCCAGGCAAGGAAATAACAGAGACAGATTAGGCATTAGACGCAGGAAGGGGCCCTTGGTCTGTTGTTTTTACGTTCACTTGCACTTGGACAAAAGTCGTTTATTGTTTTAATAAAATGCGACCCACAAGTGTTGCCATGCCATGGTCTCTGTCCGCATTTCCATTGTAACCTTTGCTTTCGGGGGGCGTTTAACTCAGGCATAAAACTTCCTCGGGTTAAAAATCTGGCACCAAAAATAACTTGGAATCTCTAAGTCTCAGCCATGAAGGAAATAGTTGTGCCTGAGAATGTGTTTATGTACCTTTTGTAAAAAAAAGTTCATTTGACAATTCTTAAACAGATACTAAAATCTTTTCTCTCTGATTTTTTTAAGGTGTAAGTTTTTGACTCAACATTTCATCTGTACACTTTAAAGGTGACTTCTCTGAAAACACTAATTAATGTTACATAGAAATATCTTTCTCTTGATCTACTTCTCTCTTCTCCAACCTCTTAGTAAATACAATCGTAAGGTAAAGAGATTACTAATTTCCTTAAAGAACCCCAGTTTCATTACTCTCTTGTCACAGTTACTCAATCCTTTTTTTTTTTTTTTTACCATAAACTAAGTCTGTTTTTTCCACCATTGTGCACAACACAGACTATGAAATGGCATTGGATTTTGAAAGCTACCATCTGCTTCTTTTAAACATCTAAGAAAGGTATGAATTAATTCAAGGAAAGCAAAGTCCCAAGGGATTGAGCCGGCAGAACAGTGGGGCAATTGTCCTAAGAAAATTCTAGTCTTATCTTTCCCCACTAACTTTATGTGAAAACTTTAGCAAGTTTGAAAACATCTCTGAAAATTGCATTCTTTATTTATCAAGGGAGGCAGTTGGACTAGATGGTCTCTTGTTTCTCTGCCTCTCTGAGATTTAACAGTATAGTGACATTTGCCATTTGGAGCTATCCCATACCAACATGGAAACCCTGGTGGCATAGTGGTTAAGAGCTATAGCTGCTAACTGAAAGGTCAGCAGTTCGAATCTACCAGTTGCTGCTTGGAAACCCTATGGGGCAGTTCTACTCTGTCCTATAGCGTCTCTAGGGTTGGAATCAACTTGACGGCAATGGGTTTTTAATACCAACATCCAAATATCCTTCCTATCTGTGAGGGATTCCAAGACGAGTGGGAGACAGGGCCATACCTTGAAGGGAGGGCAGCTCCAGCAGATGGGGGCAAGACTGTGATCCATGTCTTCAGCCTGGGACTTTGAACTGTTTAGCGGGTGATGCAAAGGTAAAGAAAAAGGCCAGTCAAAAATTGTTTGCGGTGTTTGTGGCGGCCAAGAGTCCAATATCGCTGTGGGAGGGTCTAGCAGAGCTGGCGCCAGCGGTACAGTCCTGAGCAGAATGTTCCTGAGATGGCTTCTTGCTGGCGCCTTGCCTCTCTTTTATCCTGTTCACTTCCCTGAACATGGTTCCCTAGCATCACTCTCAACTCTGTGAGCGATCTGATCTCTTTCTCATTAATTCCCTTTCACTTCACGTTACCAGAGTTTGGTGGGCATTGTTTGTGATGAAGCACCCTTCTGAGAACACCTAGAACCCTCACCACGACACACGATTTTCGTTGGACGTTATCTAGGAGTTTCCTCTTCAGAGTGCGGCACCTGGACCAGCAGCATCAGCATCACCTGGGAGCTGCTTAGAAATCAGAATTCCAGGCCCCACCCCAGACCTTCCGAATCAGAATCTGCGTTTTAACAAGATCCCCAGGTGATTTTTATGCATTTAATATTTGAGAAGCTCTGACCTTGTATAACCCACGGTTTAAAGCATAAAACTAAGTTCAGCACACATATTCAATTGTAGATTCTCATTCTGTCAAGTTTTGCTACATCAAAAAATTGTTTCAGTTTAATATCATACCTAGAACCTTAGGAAAATGAAGGAACTTCATAATAATTTTCTTGCAGGGAGGGCTCAGATCTTATTTATCTCCGTATCCTTCTAGTATCTAGACACTAAAGAGAAACCCTGTAATTTTTAGTGCATTGCTTTGGAATTCACAAATCACTTTCATACATACTACTGTTGTTAACGGCCTTGGAGTCTGCCCCCCAATCACAGCCACCTCATGCATAACAGAATGAAACGCTGTCCTGTCCTGCATCATCCTCACGACCAGCTGCGGATCAGACCATTGTGATCCATAGGTTTTTTACTGACTGATTTCCAGAAGTGTATTGCCAGGCCTTTCCTCCTAGTCCGTCTTCCTCCGAAGGTCCACTGAAACCTGCTCAGCGTCATAGCAACATGCAAGCCTCCATTGACAGATGGGTGGTGGCTGTGCATGAGGTGCATTAGCTGGGAATCAAACCCAGGTCTCCAGCCTGGAAGGTGAGAATTCTACCACTAAAACACCCCTTAAAACTTTTGTTTCATCTGTTTTATTTTCTAAGTCTTGAACTGAACACAGGTGACAGGTAGGCTTTAGCACATTTAAGGGGAATTTATTTTAAAATGAGCAGTCCCTACATGGCACATTTGAGTCACCCCTGTAGAGATCTTATCTAACATCATAACTAACCAGCCACCCACCTGCAGAGGTGCCATCTCCACGCAGTGTTCTCTTCTGCATTATGCTTGTCTCCATCCGAAATCATACTTTCTTGCTTTTTGTTCAGCTCCCCAAGCAGAATCCAACCTCCGTGAGGAAGATATTTTGTCTGTCTTCTTCCTGTTCTCAAGCTGTGCCTTAACACGGTGTACACTCCACGTGCGTGTGCTAATTTTATGAATGAAATAAAGGTAAAACAAACAAACAAGCCCGTTGCTGTTGAGTCGATTCCGACTCATAGAGACCCTGTAGGGCAGAGTAGAACTGCCCCGTACGGTTTCCAAGGAGCGCCTGGTGGATTCCAGCTGCCGATCTTTTAGTTAGCAGCCGTAGCTCTTAACCACTATGCCACCAGGGTTTCCGAAATAAGGATATCCTGGCTGTAATCCACAAGAAGTGGTACAGAATTCTAGAACAATCAACCCAGAGAGATTCTTACTGCTGTAAGATAAACTCTAGAAGGTAGGCATCATACAGATTATCTGTGGGAGTCAGTCTGTATATTTTCCTTCTAATGAAACCCAAGAGTAAAACTACCAATGCTCTCCCTTTCACATACCCTGCTTTGGTTTCCTCTTAGAATCTAAGTGTTGGTGTACCAAAGGCATGAACCAGTAGAGGGAGAGCTAGGACAGGCTGCGGTTACTGAAACAAATGGAACAAACGTTTGCATGACCAGCAAAAGAAAGCTATGCATGGATCAAAGATCGCCTGCCAAAAATTCAGAGCAAATGGAATTGCTGAAATAAATCTATAACATTACATTGGTCTCCTTGCTGTTCCTTTAACCGCTTTAGACATATCGGTGTACCTTTATCTCTAGGTATTTTATCATGTATGAGTGAACATACAAAATACCATTGCATATCAATTTTACAAATTCATGTAAGTGTTGCACACAAATGAAATAGACATTTGTCAGTTGTCTGCATTGATGGAGGTGAAGAGTTGGGCCGATATTTAAACCTCACGTAGATTATTCTTAGGATCTATAAAGTGTTGGTGTAATAGGTTTATTTTCCCAATAAAATTCCACTTAAAACCAATATCAAAAAATGTCATTATACTCCCCAAGCACACACTGGCATTGGCTGGAGAAGAAGGTAGAGAAATAACTTCAGTTACAGCATTAAGAGTTTATTTATGATTTTCTATTTAATTCTCATAAATCCATAGAAAATGGGACAGTTCTACTCTGTCCTATAGGGTCCCTATGAGTCGGGATCCACTCGACCGCAACAGATATGCTTATTTTATAGATGATTAAACTGAGACTCTTCAAAATTAAGTAACTTGCTAAAGTTAATGGATAGTCCTTAGGGAAGCTGAGATTCAAATCCAATCTACCTGTTTTTTCCATTACAGGATAGAGCGATCCTGACCTCCATAGATTTCAAGCGCACAGAAGCACAGGTCAGATGCAGTAACACGAAAATTGAAGTGGTTGGAAAAGCAGGTAGTCCATAAGTGGTCTAAGGCAGGGATTGCAAATAAATGGCACAAACACCACCATTCTCCCTTCCCATACCTACTAAGAACACGGCTTATCATTCCCAACATTTTATTCCTCAACGAATCCAGATACAGCCTCCTGATCTTCCTGAATGTAGCATGAAAAATAGCTCATTACCAATCGTGATTGTTAGAGAGGAGGAGATCAAAATATTTGCAATTTCCCTTCTAGGTACCAGGATTAAACTGAACTGCAAGTGATTGAATAAAACATATTTTCCAAAACAAAAATTGGAACATGCATCAAACATGCCAATGGGATGCACTGCTGTTTCGCTTATACTATTTCTCACCAACACCTTCAAAAGCTTCACCTGACTCAACTTGCAGAAAGCTCCGTATTTGTAGCTAAGCCATTTATTCTGTGTAAGTTAAAGTAATTGTTTTCTTTTTCTTTTTCAATGTATAGGACTATTTATTACCAATCTAAATAATCAAATAAAATAATTCTTAAATTATCTAGCATTCCTGAGAATGGAAGTACTCAATATAAATGTATTTTCCAAAACCTAAGGTTTATAATTGTATAAAGTTAAAGGGGCCAATTTTAACTTTTTTGAAAGACATCATTATAACATATGTTGTACTTTCCAATTTATTAAACAATATATACTGAGCATACTTCTTTTTCTTTGGGATGAATCAAAGTCAACATGTTAAACATGCACAGTTCATACATATTTATGCACAGCACTGTTTAATCTTCTTTGCCATTTGTCCATCAACTATCATGTCTTAGTATTATTATTGTTTCTACTTCTATCTCCTCTCAATGACCACCTCTAACTGGCTTACTAGGAACAATATGTAAAAAAAAAAAAAAAAAACCGTCTCTGAATGGGAATCTAAGGTCTCCCAATACGGGGAAAAAGGGTGCCTTGACTTCCTTGCTGGGATTTTGTAGCAACTATTTAAGACTCTCAGAGCCCAGTTTTGTATACTTTGAAATCCCACTTTATGTTTTGAGGAGTTGAAGGCAAAGGCTGTCTAACACTTTGGAGCTGGGGAAATTAACACAGACCCAAAAAGGTTAACTAACAACTTTTTAATTCAAAGGAAAAGAAAGTGACATACTTGAAGGCCTTTAATGGTTTGAATTCCAGTAGTGGGAAGAGATTTGGAGAGGGCTTCAGGGGCTCTGGAATCGGCTCCTGGCTCCCCTACCAACCACCCGAGTGACCCTGAGCAAGTATTCCTGCCCCTCGGGACTTCTGTTTTCTCATCTCTACAGAGTAGGCTGCATGTCTTTCAAAGTCCCTTCTAACATTTTCAGAGCCTGTAGGAAATAAACCCCAGCTATATATTATCATTTCCCCTGCAGAGATTCTCACCAAGTCTCAGTCTGATAAAACCTGGCTCCATAACTTTCT
>NW_004443954.1:3111030-3130404 GCF_000243295.1 Trichechus manatus latirostris
GGAAAAGTTTTAAGTTAACTATCAGATTCTATTGGGATGATAGTATAGATCAATTTTTTTTCTGCTGGAAAAATAAAAAGCCAGGTATTTTTTATATTTTATTTTTCAAATGTTTAGAATATACAACAATGTTTATCACATAATAGGTCCTTAATAAATATTTACTGAATGATTGGCTGAATGAATGAATTTCCCTGCAGTCATATAGAAGTATTTAGCAATAATTTTAAATTAAAAATCCAGAGATTTAATATGATAGCATATACCAGTTATACCACATTTTAGTAAAGTTATTTTTATTGAGGTAAATAAAGATGAGATAATAGAATTTTCAAATGGCGCACATACAGTTATTGTAGAAGAAGCAGGATTATATAGTGTTTAGAAGCACCTGTACTGTGGAATCAGAAAGCGCTGGTTCAAATTCTAACCCCACCAGTTTTTAACTTCGTGGCCGTGATAAAGCCAATCATCTTCTCAACATTTTTTTTCTGCAATAAACTGAAAATAAAAATATTTCCTACCTCTGAACATTATTATATGAGTTCCTGCGTGACACATCCCAGGTATACAAGAAACAGCTGTTAAATGAACGGCAGGGAATAAGATAATCATATACATGACATTAGGTATGTAATTCATAAAGGGCCATATTGTGCTTCGCTTCAATGTATACATATACATCAAATGGTAATGTCTGTTTAGAGGATTTTGTTGTTAATCAGAAAAACATAGGTTTTGGCAGTGTCTATACATATAACCAAGTTGAAGAAAATTAAAATCAGAAACTAGATTGCTACTATAAATGGATGGACATGCTTAGATGACAAAACTAGATGAAGAAACCATAAGCCTGGAAGAATTTCCCAGGAAAAACTTAAGTTCCCTGTGGACCCATTGAGTGCATGTGGAAATGAACAAACACTGTTAAATGAAAATGACCACGAAACTGTTTCTGCAATTAATTCCTTTCATCAGATTAGCTAAAGTTGGTTATGTGTATGTTGTTGTTAGGTGCTGTTGAGTTGATTCCGACTCATAGTGACCCTATGTGCAACAGAAGGAAACACTGCCAAGTCCTGCACCGTTCTCACAATCATTCCTTGGTTTGAGCCCATTGTTGCAGCCACTGTGCCTATCCATCTTGTTGAGGGTCTTCCTCTTTTTTGCTAACCCTCTACTTTGCCAAGCATGATGTCCTTCTCCAGAGACTGGTCCCTTCTGATAACACCTTATTCTTTATATTAGAATTTTTTGCCTCTCTGATATGGAAAACTGAGCCATCTTCCACTGGATTTGGTCAGTGGAAGAAACCATTCTGGGTGTTTATCCCAATATTTTAATGTAAATGTTCTGGATAATTGAAATAATCATTAGTTAATTCTACTATGCACAGATAACCACTAGTGAATGGGAACAATTAGTTCATGCATATCAAAAAAGTGTGGAGTGTATAGTCTTGCTGGGAGAGTGAAATTTTGGAAAGCAAAGATCTTCCTGTGCTATAGCTGGGGTTTTAACTTGGCATGACAAAGAGGCATTTTAAAGAGTAGTTAAGAGGGAAAGCAATTTTGCCAATGTAAAAACTGGATAAAGAAATGCATTTTACAGAAAGGAAACTTTTGACAGAACCTTGAGTTTAATCAAAGGTAATAAAATTAGTGACTGAAAGGCTTAACTTTCTTTAGGGAGAATTTGGCAAAGAATTCATTTTCAACTCAGCCTGAACGGTGCTAACAGAAGACTTGGTGTATTATTTCCAAATAAAACCTAAAGTGAAATTCTTAACACAAACCACCTTTATTGTTTTGCATCCAGGTAGGAAACTGCAAAGTAGACAGATGTAGACTATTAGCATCAGTCAAGAATATGTCATCTGGAAACCATCCAAAGGCCAGGAGAGCGACAAAGACTTTAACAAAACCAGGAATTCATGGAGACACTTCAGATTCTACAAGGAGGTACCACTGAGTCAGCCAGAGCAGTGGGCTGATAAAATAGCTATACTGTCCACAGCTACCTTGTCCAGGACTGGGTTCTTGTCCAACTTTTCTTTCTATAAAGCAAATCAAAAGAGAAAAAGGACTTCCAATGAAAGGACTGATTTATAGACTGCAACGGTTCCACTTGTCTTTTTTTTGGCAGGACTCCACCCTTTCCTGTAAGGTATGCTATTAAGTTAATCTCTAATCTAACCCAAAACCAAGGGAAGGAGAAGAACACTGACTAGAGTTATGCATTCAAATAAAGATATTTTCTAATTCTTACACACACGTACAAATGTTGCTTCTTTTATTTATAATAACTTTAAATACTTTTGCTTCCCAAATATCAATATCAATTATGGCATAGAAATGATTAGGGGAAAATATGATTGAGGTTCAACAGTTTATTTCTAAATGCATTTTGAAAGAGAGAGATTACATGTATTCGCTAGAGAAAAACACCTTGAAACCAATTATGTATGTATACAGTGCATATATAATTGATCCCATTCCACTTGAATATACAATTTCTGGGAAAAGATTATATGATGTGAATTAAGTAAAACAAAAAAATTTACAGTGCTATGAATCAGAAAAAAGTAAATTATTACTACACTTTCTGGATGGCATCTATAGAGTAATAAATATATTCTTAAATACTGCAAAAATTTATAGTAAATAAATTTATATTGAATTAGTGTTGTACCATGTTTGAACTACTTTGATTTTAACCATTTTGAGGCTATCCATTGCTTTTTTCCTTTGAAATCCACCTGTTTCCTTAAGGTATTGGTTAGAATAGGTTAGCTTATGCTGTATCAAAATCTCACAAAAATACTCATCTTTTGCTCTCAGAAAGTTAGCTTTCAGATTAGGCAACTAACTCTCTATGCTAACTAACCTCTTTGTGAAACTTTTGCTAATAGAGGCACCATACAGCTGCACCAACAGGAACACACCGCTTCCTCCCACAGACCACTGGTGCTCCATAACGATAGGGCAACTGGCGAGTTCAGTCTTCCACGTGTCCAGAAGGAGAGAGGAAAACCAAGTATTGATGAGCACCAGTGAGTCTATCAGGCCTCCTGGTTAATCAAGATTATATATGTATAGGAAATATATTTTAAATTTATATTTTTATACTTATAAATATTTGAAATATTGGTATTTCAAAAAAGGAATTGAAGTTGTCATTATGTCGGATTGCTGTTGTTGTGGTGTGCTGTCAAGCAGATTCTGACCCATAGCGACCCTATATCACAGAATAAAACTGGCCCACAGGGTTTTCTGGGCTATATCTTTATGTTGGACTACCTTACACTTATTTTATGGTTTTACTTTGAAATATACCTGGGAAATAGCATTGTTGTGAATTGAATTATGTCCCCCCAAAATATATACTGAATCCTGCCCCCATACCTATGGATGGAGTCCCTGGATGGCACAAATAGCTACCACGCTCGGCTGCTAACCAAAAAATGGTTGGTGGCTTGAGTCCACCCAGAGGCACCTTGGAAAAAAGACCTGGTGATCTACTTCTGAAAAATCAGCCACTGAAAACCCTATGGAGCACAGTTCTACTCTGACATACATGGGGTCTCCATGAGTTGGAACTGGTTGTACCTGTGGATATAATGTAACGTGATCACTGTCTGTAATCTAATGTAATATAACCAATGGATCAGTGAGTTCATACCAGTGTAGGGTAGATCCTAAACCCAATTTTAAATCCTAAATCTGAAAGCACGTAGACACAGAGACAAACACGCAGACACAGGAGGAGGAGACAGACACTATCTGATGTCAACAGAGGCAAATGAATCTACAAGTCTAGGAACTCTAAGGATTGCCAGCTACTAGAAGCTGAAATAGATAAAGAAGAATCTCCCCCTAGAACCACACCCTGAATACAAATTTCTAGCCTTTTGAACTGTGAGAAAATAAATTTCTGTTCTTGTGGTATTTTTGTTACAACGGCAGTAGGAAACAAAGACCATACCTACTGTTGTCAGTGCTTAAATCTCTAGAAATCTTAACATGAACGTGGAGCTATTGGGAGTTACAGCAAAAAACCACAAAATTGGATGGTGGCAATCATAAAGAGAAGAAAGACACGCATCCATGCAACATTGCCGGAGAAGGCAAGAAATGCCTTAGTGAAAATGAAAACAATGGAGCAGTCAAAATTCATGGAGAAGAGGGATTCACCTTGAGAAAAAGTAAAGAAAGAAAGGGAATGCCTCATATCAGACAATCTTCATCCGAGAAAAAGATAAAAAGAAGCTAAGAATAAGGTCGATAAAGACAAGAGTTAAAGGAAAATTCAAAATATTCGGAGCAGCTATAAGGGGCAAAAATGCTATGGGTATATTACCACAGGGATTAAACAAATTAGCTGTTGTGGACTGGCGTGCTTAACTAACCATTTATAGCACAATAACTCTGGGACAATTAATCTGAATTTCAAAAACCGTATCTTCTGGTTCTGTGTCTGATACTGATGTCTGTGGTATTCGTAGAAAGATTCCCATCATTGCAATCTCGCTCTAGCTTGGAAATAGTCTTACATCCTTGTCCACTATTAAAGGTCGAAATGTGTCCCTGAAGAAGATACCTGTGAATGTGACCTCGTTTGGAAATCGGGTCTTTGAAGATGTTATTAGTTGACAGGAGGTAATACTGGAGTCGGGTGGGTCCTAATCCAATATGGCTGCTGTCTTATTAAAAAAAAAAGAGAGAGAGAGAGAAGAAACACAAACAAATACAGAGGGAAGATGGTCATGTAAAGATGGAGGCAGAGATGGAAGTGATGCATCTTCAAGCCAAGGAATGCCAAGAACCATCAGAAGGTAGGAAGAGGCAAGGATGAATTTTCCCCTAGAGCCATCAGAAGGACAGTGGCCCTGCCAACAACACCTTGATTTCAAACGTGCAGATTTCAGAACTGTGAGACAATAAATTTCTGTTGTTTTAAGACGTCAGTTTGTAGTACTTTTTTAACGGCAGCTCTATGAAACTAATGCATCATTGATATCAGAAGATGTGCCTAACAATCTAACCATGTACCAGAAACACCAAGGGAGCTTATAAATAATACAGATACCAGAGCCTCACCACAACCTACCCAATAAGAATCCCAAGGTGTGGGGTCTAGGCGTCTGCAAAATACTGCTTGTCTTTCCTGTTCCAACCGTAGCTCTGTGGAGGTAGAAATTGTGAGAGATTTATACCCTGACATAGTACAAGGCTTTGCATATAGGAAGTGTTCAATAAATAGTTGTTGAATGAATGGACAATCAAGTGAATGAATCATCAAATCAATGGATCAATAAATAAATGAATACCTTTGAGGAAAATAATAACTAAGTACTAATAGCTGCAACAATGGGCTCATACATACCAATGATCATAAGAATGACGCATAATCGGAAAGCATTTTGTTCTTTTATACGTAAGGTCACTATAAGCTAGAGCCAACTAGATGGCAACTAAAGACAACACCAACCGAGTACTGACTGTTCATTTTATGCTCCACAGACCAGTAACATCAGCATCACCAGGGAGCGTGTTAAAAATGCAGAGTCACAGGCCCCACCCCAAACCTAATGACGTAGAATATTTTACCAACCTCCCAAGGTGATTCATGTGTACATTAAAATTTGAGAAGCTCTAGCTAAATCATTCTTTATTCCTGGTATAAGAAGTTTTGCATGTACATACACACAAACACATCAGGTCTCTACCGATATCTTAAGTGCAATTGTTTCGGGCCTGGCATTCAACTGTTCATTATGCAAGTATATTTTTTTATCTGCCCAAATCTTTTTCTCCAACTTAATCTTTAGGGCCCAGGAAATTTCTGAACAATTTTTACCATTTATTATCTTCTAACCAAAATGGTAGTTAACAATTGAATTTATTTTGATGTGTGACACATATATTTAGTGTTCACAGTGGTGAACACACGTTGCTAATTAAACAGCTGATGGATATATCACACTTTGCTTTGAATAGCTCCTGAAATAGTGGTTCCCATTTACTAAATATCAGCACGTTTTCCACACACGATCTACAGAGATACTTTATCTCCTGGGATGTTGCAAACTTCATGTAAGGTTTTCACTCTACAGCTGTTTAACATCAAAGAGAGTAGGAGTTAATGGAGAGATTGCTCTTCCAGAGAATACTGGGACTAGAAACAAAATACTCAGACTCAAATTCTAGCTCTAGTATTACTAGCTGAGTGACATTAAGCAATTGGTCTTTTATTTCTTCGATATATGTTTTTGACCATCTTTTATATTTTAAGCACTGGTGAAATAGAGTTAAATGATACAGTTCCTATCTTCAAGGAGTTCAGCACCTAGTCAGACCTACAGGAGTATAATAATATCAAATGGGTTGCTATTAGAGTACAGAGGAAGTGAGGTGGGATAGCAGAAAAAACATGGGAGAAAGTGATGGTTAAACTGAGACTTGTAGGATTAATAAGTTCCTCAAATGAAGAGAAGTAAACTTGATAGAACAACGGAGGAAGCAGGACATTTGGGGAAACTACCAAAATGTCAATATGGTTGAAGCGTGAGCTATTTATGAAAGAATATTGAAACATGAAGTTTGAGGAGTAGAGATGGACCATGTTATGAAGAGCCCGTGTGACAGAAATGAAGAATCTGGATTTTACCTTGAAAATGATTATAAGTTAATAAGGTTTTTAAGCAGGGGGCAAGAAGTGATTATACTTCCACTTTAGGAAGATATTGTGGAGGGGTTGAGAAGTGATGGGAAGACATAAGGAATGGATATCCCTCTGTTGCAGTAGCCTGAATGACAAATGATGTAGCCCTAAACCAAGAATGTGGAAGTAGGATTGAAGAGGAGGGGACAGATTTGAGAGATCTGTAGAAGCTCTAACGGGCAGACTTTGATGACTTGTAAGGAGTAAAGATCCAGGAGAAGTTAAAGAGGTCCCACATGTTTCTGATTTGAATAATAAAGTACACAAGGTGTTATCCTACCAGCTAGAAAATAAGGGAAGAAAAACAAACATAAAGGACCAAGGAGAAATGATGAGTTCAATTTCTGGAATATCAAGTTTATGATGCCTCAGCCTCAGCCATATCCAAAAAGATACTCAATTTAAATATCTAATTTAGATATTTATGCATTACATTGGGCAAATCTGCTGCAAAAGTTCTCTTTAAAGAATTAAAAAGCAAAGATGTCACTTTGAGGACTAAGGTGCGCCTGACCCAAGCCATGATATTTTCAATCCCCTCATATACATGTGAAAGCTGGACAATGAGTAAGGAAGACTGAAGAAGAATTGATGCCTTTGAATTATGGTGCTGGTGAAGAATACTGAACATACCACAGACTGCCAGAAGAACAAACAAGTCTGTCTTGGAAGAAGTACAGCCAGAATGCTCATTAGAAGCAAGGATGGCAAGACTTCATGGCACAGATTTTGGACATGTTATCAGGAGGGACCAGTCTCTAGAGAAGGACATTATGCTTGGTAAAATAGAGGGTCAGTGAAAAAGAAGAAGACTCTCAACCAGTTGGCTTGACATGGTGACTACAACAATGGGCTCAAGCATAGAAACAATTGTGAGGATGGTGCAGGACTGAGAATTGTTTCATTCTGTTGTACGTGGGGTCGCTATGAGTTGGAACTGACTCAACGACACCTAACAATTTAGATATCATTTGTACAGGTACTGGAACCCAAGAGAAAAAAATTCAATATTGGGCGTTCATCAACCCAATCCTACGTATCTGAAAAACTGACCGTGTAGAGGCCTTAGAATGAAAATAGAAAAGGATGAAAACAGAACAAGGGCTTTTGGTTTTAAAATTATAAAGACATGTCTACCCCTTCTTCTCTCCAAAATTACCTCCAAGCAACATGAAAATTAAGAAATTGAAGACTCAAACTCCAAATCACAATATATGAAGATGGAAAGCCTGCAGAGGAGATTTAAATAATTTAGTAGATGAAAAGAAAATCAAAGTTAAGTTTCTGAAGGAGATACTGAGCAGAAGTAAACCAATTCCACTACCACCCCTCTCCCCCACAGAACCCAGAATATCCCAGGAACCAGATATAGCAAAAAGCAGACATATGGGAGCTGACAAACAGAATGTTTGAATGTCTGCATGAAGAGAAATTGGACCCACACTACCAGGTCAGGTTTCTAAGCTTCTCCCTCCTTCTGAAGAGTCAGTATATTTATTCTCTTGAGAAATCAAGGCAGGGAGACTAAACTCAGAGACTCCAAGCATACAGAAGGATGGAAGCTAGGTGCCAGTATGAACTAAATGGTTGGTTCCACTGTCCCCTTTTCCAACCCAGCCCCAGAACACTGTGTTGGCAGCCAGGCTTACACCACCCAGGTTAAATATGGGAGAAGCTTAGAAACCTGACCTGGTAGCGTGGGTCCAATTTCTCTTCCTGCAGACATTCAAGCATTCTGTTTGTCAGCTCCCATATGTCTTTGTCTGGACAAAAATTTTTCTATTAATTTGTTTAGGATTCCATTGCTCTGGAAGGAGCCCTGGTGGTGCAGTGATTAAGCACTCAGCTGGTAACCAAAAGGTCAGCTGTTTGAACCCACCAACCGCTCCACAAGAGAAAAATGTGGCAATCTGCTTCCGTAAAGATCACAGCTTTGGAAACCCTATGAGGCAGTTCTACTCTGTGCTGCAGGGTTGCTCTGAATCGAAATCAACAGCAGTGGGTTTTTGGCATTGCTCTGGGACAACTAAATCATATTTTTGACTCATATTGAGTTTTTAGCTAACTATAACCTTTTCACATATGTGGCTAATAAATCTTCATCCTAGACTTGTGCAGTGGTATTTTTGGACATACATGTGTTTCCTTTTGCATGAGTGTTGAAGAGTATAGATTTCCCTCTTAAATGTAATTACAATAGTTTCACACCATCATACCTTCCTTCCAAGATATGTCAGGATCCTGATTCTGACATGGACTGTAATGCATTCTCAATTTCATGTCATCTACAAATTTGGTGAAAGGCCCATTCATGTATGTTATGGATTGAATTGTGTCCCCCCAAAGTATGTGTTGTAAATCCCTATACCTGTAGATGTAATCCTATTAGGGAATAGGATTTTCTTTGATGTGTTAATGCGGCCATGTCAGTGAAGGGTGTGATTTAAACCAATCACTTTTGACATAAAAAAGAGTAGATTAGGCACAGAAGCAAGGAAGAACAGATGGAGGAAGATAGATGCCAAGTCACATGAAGATGGCCAAGGAACTGAGGAACAGAAGCTAAAAAAGACAAAGATCTTCCCCCAGAGCTGACAGAGCACGAGAGCCTTCCTTCCCCTAGATCAGGCATCTGAATTCAGACTTCTAGACTTCTAAATTGAGAAAACAAAGTTCTGTTCATTAAAGCCACCCACTCACATTTCTGTTATAGCAGCACTAGATACGTAAGACAATATGCTACAGAATTCACTAATAAAAAACAATAAAATTATTTCTAAAACATTTCACAATAAGGTTGCATCAAATATAATGAATATGACAGTGCTAAGGAAACATCCACTAAAACCTTCTCTCAGTTAACATAAATGTATCAGCACTTTCTCAGAGCAGTCGCTCCGTAGATGCGAATGTGCCTTACTATCCCTTCATCCAGCTGTTTCTTCCCTTTATCGTAAAAGAAATCATGAAAGATGCTGCCAGTATCAACCTGAAATCCAACTACTCTTGAGTCTACTCCATTCCTTGAGCCCATACAGTGGTAATACTGGTAAAAGCATGGGCTTCTAGATTATAGAAAGGCACAGCTCTTCATTAAGGTGAAGAAGGAGTTAAAAATTTAAGAGTATCTTCAAATTATAAAAGGAGGGTGGTGCAGTGGTTAAAGCACTCAGCCACGAACCAAAAGGTCTTAGGTTCGAATCCACCAGCTGCTCTCCAGGCTGCTTCCGTAAAGATTTACAGCTTTGGAAACCCTACTGGGGCAGTTCCACTCTGTCCTATAGGGTCACTATGAGTTGGAATCGACTTGATGGCAGTGGGTTTGGTTTTTTTGTTTTTAGAATTATAATATAGGTGATAAATGTGTTTCATGAAAACAAAGCAAAGAGAGAATGAGGTATTTAGGAATCAGCTCAAAAAGTTAATTAGACCTGTGGTTTGGCTACCAAGTCATGCCTGGGGGAACATGGAGACAGCCGGCCTTTTCTTTACTTAGAAAGTATCACTGGCCTGAATTCGGAGCTTTATGAAGCAAGGTAGAGAGCAGAAAGAAGAGAGCTTTTCAGGGCTGGAAGAGTGCTTTGTGTTCCGCACAGGCAAGCATGGGAATAACATTCAGGCTAGAAAGTCTTCCTGTAATTAAAAGAGCGTGCCCTATCTTTGGAACATCTCATACCCATGTCATCTAGTCTTTCAGTTGACTCCTGCGTTCCCCACCTTTTTGCATAAAAACTCTACATAAGCCTTGGCATAGACCTCTCCTCTACGAGTCTAGATGATGTATAACCATGTAGAACGATCTTCATTAGTGAGAGGGAAGGCAGTAGGGATGAGTCGGTCCATCCTTCTCCCCAGTCACCCTGGCCTCCAGCACAAAGGACACACATCAGAACAAGATAGCTTTAAGGAACCATCAGGGATCACAAGTTCAAAAGCCAGGAGGGGAAAATGAAGGAGAGAAGCAGGTAGAGTAGGAAATTGGAGAATAAGAGCCCCATCGAAACAAGATAGCAGTTACACAGTTCCGGTTGAACTATTGCCACACAGGACTGTAGGCTCAGTTATTAAGTCTTCGGATATTTTCCAAAAAAGTCAGAAATTTTTATTTTGGGGTACCTGATACCGTGAGGACCTAAAATGGCCAGACGTGGCACCAGAGAAAGGAAACATGGAGCTGGTTGCTGAGGGTTTGGTCGAAGATCTAAGCTGTAGGGAGAAGTGATGGGAAACCAAAGTTTCCCATACTTTTCACTTGGCTCCTCAGGGTAGGAGGAGGCAAAACCCCTGACAAGAGTGTCTGATTGAGTAAAACATTCCCATATTATGTATCTTTCAAAAAATTGATTAAAATAAATATAATGCTAAAAAGGAACCCAACTTGCTGGGGAAAAAATGGTTTCGTTGCTTTCCTTTTAATTGAGAGGAAATATTTCCTTGACTCCCTTGAGAGTAAAGCCGGCAAGTAAAGGACTCGCCATACAGCTCCCTCCTCACGCCGGCCCTCGGACAGACAGCTGCCTCAACCACCTTTCCCTCAAGAAGTTCAGGTTGGGAGTTAAGCGTAGAACTTCAATACCCTAATTCTTTGCATCCAAAAAATCTTTTTAGAGAATGGCAAGAAATATGATTTTATAATTTAAAACACAAATTTGTCTTAAATTGTTACATTCAAGCAATCAATGTGTGCTGGGTCCTGAAGTAGGCTCAGGATATATAATCATTTTCTTAATTTGGATTTCCCCAGAAGTAGACACTAAAACAAGGATTCACTTTTGAGTAGTTTATTTGGTTGGGGGAGGGAGATGTTAGAGAAGAAGGAAGCCAAGAAAAGCAACCAGCTACCACTGTGAATGAGTGGGACTTTGTTCCATGGGAAGACTCTGCAACTCTATGGAATTTGGTGTTGGTGCACCAGAGAATGATCCAGTATGAGTCAGGAGGGAGCTGAAGTATTTATACACCGACAATTGATACCTTTACCAACAATCGTGAAGATGGCGCAGAACTAGGCAATGTTTCGTTCTGTTATACATAAGGGCACCATGAATCAGGACCAGCTGATATATCCTCCAGTAGTTAGTCCTCTGAGACCTGGGTAGAATACCAACACCATCTGCCGCAATCAGGAATAAGTCAAAGTCCCTGCCTTACCAACGCTTGCAGTTTAGTACAGGGAAGTTAGAAAATAAAAACTACAAATGGTGCAAAATTGTATGTGTGGCTATGTATGTATGCAGATTTGGAAGTTAAATTTTCTGAAGGATCCTTGAATGTCAATATCCTGGGTTCATTTGAAAATTCTAATACTGAAATCAGAGTCCTAGAGGCATAGTGTTAAGAGTTTGGCTGTTAACCAAAAGAGCAGTAGTTCAAATCCACCAGCTACTCCTTGGAAACCCTAAGGGGCGGTTGTACTCTGTCCTATAGTGTCGCTACGAGTCAGAATCAACTCCATGGCAATGGGTGGGTTTTTTTTAAAACTGAAATCGGAGCTAGTATTGTTTGAGTATTTATTATTTATCAAGCAAGTTACTTGGTCCTAGCCTTCTCCTTTTAGGTACTTAATTCTTAGAATATTTTCCTTTCTTCCTGTTATTAATATCCTTTTATATCACACCCGTTTCTGATTATGTCGCTTTGCTGTGCTTCCTGTACAATTTTGAGCCACCTAAATCCTTTTCTGGAACAAAATAGAGAGAAAGAGATTGCACATGTGAGCAAATGAAAAGGGAGAAGAATGGAAGGAAGGAGGATGAGAAAAGAGAAAAAATAAAACATGTTTTTTTTCTTTCACTCAGTCGTCCTTCAAAAAGCAAAATAGGTTTGGTAAAATCTGCCTATTTTCTCTACTTGCATTATGTGCAATTTCCTGAATTTGTGAGGAGATATTAGCGCATTCTTCTTGCAGGGAAATACTCATTCTCCCTTAGAGAATGCCTTTTAAATAAGTGAAGTAGTGGGTAGACGGCAGTGCTAGAAGAGCTGATGAGAAAGTTCACACCAGGTAGAAAGGATTTTAGAAAACTTTGCGAAGCTGATCAACTGAACAAATATCTTAGGTCACTCACCTAAAATACTCTGGCTAGAAGTATTTTGAGATTAAATGCTTTGAAAAGTGTTGGAAAATGGTCTCAAGAACCCAGAAGGCATATTGAAACAGTAACAGACAGACTTGGATGAAGAGCTATATTCTCTGCACAGAACCTTCTTGATATTCAAGGAGATGAGAGAACAGTTCTAGATGGCTATGAGGTTTACACACGATGAAAATTTGCAGGACTGGTTCAAAGTATGTGCCAATTTGTCAACAGTGGTGTAGTTTTTCACAAACTTTTACAAAGCTGTCAGCTAAGATAGACAATAGCAATTAGAAAGAGGGGCAGAGCCATGTAGGGAAAAAAGCATACCAGGTAAATTAGAAGACTTAGGTTCAACCCTTAGCACTGCCATCTAGCACTAGCTGGATGGTCTTGGACAAGTCACTTAATCCTTCTAAGCCTTATTTCCCAGTCTATAAAATGGGGCTAATAACAATACCTAGAGTTGATAGGTATTAATTCAGGATGGCTACAATTATCAAAATTATCAAATGAGATAAAGAGGTCAAAAGTCACACAAATAACTGTTGTTAACATAATTCCCACTGTCAAATTAATCAGTAAGATATTTTGTCTAGTGTCTCGACATTTTTTTTTTTGTAAGAGAATGTAAAATATAATCTGCCTTCTTACAACTTCCCTATTTCCAGTCTATCAAAACTATACAGCTTTCATAAATCAAAAAACGGATTGAGAAATACTGGTCTCTCTCACCACTGTAACATCTTGTTTTCTAACCTCCTGAACATAGTAACAGAGTACTGACATCTAAAAATGCCTCTAATGTGGGAAGAGAGATTTCTTTCTCGTCAGTTGCATTTATAAACAATTGTTTGTTAGTTTTTTGTTTTGTTTTGTTTTTTTTCATCATAAGCAAAGTGCCTGAGACACTCACCTGGCACAGCAGAGCTTTATGAAAACCCAAAGCTGCTATGATTGCTTGTGCTGTACTTGCTGCTAACAAGTGCCAGGATAATAATATATCACGGAGTATATGTAGACCTCTATTTAAAAGCAATCCATCTGGTTAATAGCCCTCAAGATACATGTATGCCACCGTTCCTCCAGGGCCAAGTTGCTTCAGTTTGAATTCACTGCATATTAGGTAAGTACTAACAGTCAAGCATTTTATGCTTGAGCTCGTTGGCTTCCTACTCAACTTCTAAAATGCATCCATAACCCTCTACGTTTGGTCTGTAATCCTAGTACAGTTGAGTCAATCATGAAAATTTATTGACTACTTTACTTTGAAAACACTAATGTGGGACCAGAAAGACAGGAAAATTCCCACACAATGCTGATCACATAAAATAAGATAGCAAGGAGGAGATGAAGGCTCCAAACCTATTTATTCATCATTGGCTAATAAAATGTTAATAATAGCTTGGCTGAAATAAGCCCAAATGTCCGGTGCCAGATCAGCTCTGCTGTTGATCCACTGTGGAGGCAGCCAGCCCTGCTGAGTTCCCTGTTATCTTTGGCATCTGGGAAGGTGTTCTTACATCGGTGTACTGCAAGTAAGAAGTTAGAAATAGAATGCAGTATAAATCAATTGGGTAATTGCATCAAAATAAATCATGATCTTCAAACATTTAATTAGATTGACAGTTTATAAGAACACATTAACCGAGATAAATCTCAATGGGTACGTAAAGGGTAGACTTGGGTCAGTGACAGGTAACTGACTCTGTTTGTAATGATTACCATTAGAAACCACCGCCATAATTATTTTCTTAGAGTCCAAGAACTGTTCTTTTTATGCCCAAGTACGATTAGAAAGTCACGCTAAAAATTGATGAGTAGAAGACACTTCCCAAACTCCAGTGAGAGGGAAAAAAAATTCCTAGTAATTGTATTCCTCAAGAGCTTGATAAAATCCAACAATGATATAAGTACCTTTCACAGATGATTTAAATGCTAATAGCATATATTCTTTACCCATAACTGTCATAGAACAAGGTAAAATCTCTTCCGATCATTAACTACTCTAAATGCGTGTAGAAAAAAAGATAGAGGAATGAATAAATAAAAGAATGAGTTAATTAAGTAACTTTTTAAATTCACAGTTAGATTTTAATGCTTATTCCTCTAGGATTTCATCAATAGAATCACTAGGATGAACAAGAAATGGTGGTATATAGTGAATATAACTGCAACAAAAGTAGTATATCACCAGAGGAGTATTCTATCGTATCAGTGTTGAAAAGAGAATGACATAAGTGTAGAATGACCCATTTACAAGTTCACCAAGATTGGATGTGGTATTTGACACACAAATCTCCATTCTTATCCAAGACTCCAATGCTTGGATCAAGATATAACTTCTTAAAAACATTCCAAGCAAGCGTGTCTTTCAACAATGCCTCACAATTTATAGTCTATGTCCTTCAGTTAAAGATGTGATGCCTTTCCTCAGTGTACTTCAAAACTCAGTCTAGAACTATTTCTTAGATTTTAAGATGAAGTTTGGACTCAAATATACGAACAATCATAAAGATGGCGCAGGACCGGGCAACACTTCTTTCTGTTATCCATAAGGTCGCCATGAGTCAGAGCCGACTTGACAGCAACCAGGTTAAGTTATACAGGCAAAGCTAAAGTAGCTCCTATCTCCTAAATGATCAAGTTTACCTGTCTCCCACTTGAATTCCCTAGAAAATTGTTCCTACCTATAGTATTTCCTCAGTCCTGCTAAGTAGAAAGGACCAATTGAACACATAGACCCAACGTTTGGCTTTGGTCATGTAAATTTACCTCTGCCAAGACTATCATTTTCAGTGAATATTGAATATTCAGATTTTTCCCCTTTTCTCATTTATAATGAGCCAGACAGCTGTCTAGATCTAATTATTATTAGAAAAAAGAGGACTTGCCCTCATTTGGTAACCTGGACAAAAAAGTCCTAATTCCCTTTAAACAGGCAATATATCCTGACTCCATGGAATATGGGAAACCAAGATGGAAGAAGAAAAAAAGACTAATGATTAATGTTTTGGAAAAATAAGAACATAGCTTTCCTGTCTTCCTTCACTTTTGAATTTACATTCATCTTCCTTACAGTGTGTTTTTATTTAAATAATTTCCTTCAATTCTGTTGCCACATATCAAAACTGCTACTTCTATGTATTTTAGTTTCTGGAAATGACCTATTTTTATAGATAACATTAGCAATATCTAGCATTAATTGAGGGATTTCCATGTTCCAGGCACTGTGCAATGTTCTTTAAATACATATCTCATTTAATAATCACACCAGCTCTATGAGATATGTCCTATGATTATTCCCACCTTATAAAACAAAAATGGAGGTTTGGGGAAGAGAAATAACTTGTGAATGGTCACACAGCTAGTTAGTGGGATAGAATACTTTAAGCCAGTTGTATCTGACTCCAAAACCCAATCAAGTTTTTAACATGACTGTATCCTAGTAACAGACTCAATCGTTTTCTCTTGTTTGTACTGCTACCGTTAACAACGAAAAGTATCAAGGGAGTGCAATAAAGAACACATTCTGTACCTAGACCTCAATATCTACTGATGGCCCAGTTAGGTAATACTAGAAATTGCAGGGGCAGAAAGAGTCAAATACACTAATATCCAAGCATGTCAAGGAACATAATCTGCTAATAATTTTAAATGTATGTAGTCAGATGTAGGACAAAGTCACAGCATCCTGTACTAAGCAGCGAAGCCAATCTCACTTCCTGACTGTGCTTCAGCCCTTCAGAAGCATATGGAGTTTCTTTTTCTAGTTTTTTGAGTATTTGTTTAACCTCTTTGGGTGAGGATTGAATCATCGAAAGCAGAAATTCCAGCATCATCTGAACTTCCATTAATTTATTTATGCAGTGCATTGTGCAAAGCACTGGAGATAAAATGATTATTAAAATGAGATTCTGACTACATAAAATTTGCAGTTTGGGAGGAAATCTGGAAGAGCAAAGCAACATTTGTCTTAGTGTATGACAAGTGCACAAAGTCCAGCAGGGGCAAGAACACAGAATGATCACTTGTTTCTGCATTGCAAAGTATGCAGTAAGTCATACAGGACACATCACTATTCTCAATTCTATTCTCTCTCTCATTAAAAAAAAAAAATTAACTCTATGGGCCTCTTGGCCCAGAGAAGAGACATGTCATCTTATAGCCATGATTTCCTTCAGGTAATGATTTCCTGTCCTATCAGTCCTATGACAAGAGACAAGTCTGTAGTAAGTAACTTTGTCCCACGGATGACCTGAGTCTTGCTAATATGTGTTTTCCCTTCAGTGGAATTCTCTCAAGTGAGGCTACATAATGAAAGAGATGCTGCCCCTGCTTTCCGTACCCCCCTTTTTCTCCCCACACAGGACAAGTGGCCATCTTCCCACTCACCACTCCCGGGTCAGTTTTCCACATCATCACCATTGCCATGTTTTTTCATTCCTGTGCACTGGACACCACACTAGTCCCTACAGTCCAGGCAGATTCCAGCTCTCTCCATCACAGGAACACACCTCATCCAAAAACCGTCTTCCCCACTCCACTCAAGCTGGTTTCCTCAGTGGGGCACAACATCATAATGCATATTCCCACCTCTATGAATTTCTCCTGCATTTTTCATCTCTCTTTGTCTCTCTAGCCTTCAGATGCTTCCTGTTTAAAGTCTTTCCTAATAACCTCAACTCCCAACGCTGTCCCTCCTGAATTGTAAAACATAACTTTATCAAAAAATTAATTATTTCATTGAATAGTATCTTGTATTGCTTTCCAATAATTTCCTGTGTGCATGTCAAAATGGGAGCTCTGGTGGCGCAATGGTTAAGAGCTTGGGTGCTAACCAGAAGGTCAGGAGTTGGAATCTACCAGCTGATCCTTGGAAACCCTGTGGGGCCGTTCTTCTCTGTCCTATAGGGTCGCTATGAGTAAGAATCCACTCAACGGCAACGGGTTTGTTTGCTTGTTTGTCTGTTTGATGTCCAAATGGCAGCTCCATGAGGGCAAGAATTATGCTTCATATTGAGAGATCACCCAATTTATCAACCAAACTGAGAGGAAAAATAGGGTATTATTAATAATTATTCTCAGATTTCAGACATAAACAGAGGGTGTCCCTAGCAAACCAAGTCTGTGACTCTGTATTATTTATAACTGTGCAAGCCCCTAGTACAAGATTCAGGTGGCCAATAATTACTTGTTGATTGAAATTGTTGTGCACTGCTCTGAAAGGAGATGTACTTTTAACTGTACATCTTTGGAGCTAAAAGAAAAAACTCCCTTGCAATTTTCCTTGTTCCTTCCTGTCACAATCTGGATTCTGGCCATGATTAGTTTACACACACATTCAACCAGTAGAATATTAATACATTACCATATTCTGGGAACTAGACTGGGAGCTAGATCAACTGGAATGAAATACACAGTCTCTACCTTCAAGAATTTAAATTGTTTAAAATTGTAAAAGACACACTTGGAAAGTCTGAGAGTGGTTGCAGGAGACATTAGGCAACAGTCAACAATAATCTGAGAAGCAGGGAGTACTTGAACTTGGCAGATGGTAATGGAAGATCTTATAGATTCCAGAGATTTTTAGAGGCAAAATCAATAGGACTTACTGTATGGAGGCTGAAAGAGAAGGAATCAAGGATGATTAGATTTCTGAACTTTCCAGAAAATTAATGTTCATACCCAGAATCATAGCATTTTGCTTCTCTGAAATAAATGCAAAATTCAGATGAACCAGACATCCACTGTTATTCTTCTGTGTGTTCCTTCTTTGTCTTCTTTGCAAGATTATTTTTGTCAATCCCCAGAATTTATGGGCAGGGCCAGGACTCCTGTACTTGGAGATGAGTATCAGAGTAACATTTGGCCCCAACAAAAAACTAGGAGCAGAATCATAGATCCAGGATTAGGTATCTCCTAACACTATCCACTAATAGATACAGTTCTTCCGGGATGGGAAGAGCATATTCCCATTTTATGATTCTGTCCCATTTCATGTTTAATTCTTCTTATCCATGTTAACCAGAATTCTACTCCCTCTTTCATAGCTCTACATCATAAGAGTATTGCAGAATCAGTACTGTGTTCTAAGATGTTTGGTGGTCCTTCTTTTCTGATGTCCTTAGAATAAGGACTGTATATGCATGGTGTCTACTGCAGTACCTGCCAATACAAGTGCCAATGTATGCCACTGAGAAATAGCATCCAAAATTCAGCCTGATTCAACATTAGAAAATTAATCAATGTAATCCACCACATAAATAAAAGGAAAGAAAAGAATCACATGATCATCTTAATTGATGCAAAAAAGTCATTCAACAAAGTTGAACACCCATTCCTGATAAAAACTCTCCATAAAATAGGTATAGAAGGGAAATTTCTCAACATAATAAAGGGCATCTAGGCAAAACCAACAGCCAACATCATTCTTAATGGAGAGAGGCTGGAACATTCCCCTTGAGAACAGGAATAAGACAAGGATGCCCTTCATCTCCACTTCTATTTAACATTGTGCTGGAAGTCCTAGCTTGAGCGATATGGCAACAAAAAGAAACAAAGGGCATCCAAA
>NW_004443954.1:3133016-3139003 GCF_000243295.1 Trichechus manatus latirostris
ATATATATATATATAAAAGAAAACTGATCTCAATTTAATCCTGTCTCCAGTGAAAGAAGGCCAGCATAGAAATGCCTGAGCCTTTGTGAGCAGAGTCATTCGCTCCTCATAATATTAGTTCCCAAGTCACTTCATACTAGTGGAACCTGTGATCCAAAAACAAAAAAACAAACCCGTTGCTATCAAGTCGATTCCAACTCATAGCGACCCTATAGGACAGAGTAGAACCACCTCATCGGGTTTCCAAGGAACAGCTGGTGGATTGAACTGCCGACCTTTTGGTTAGTGGCCGAACACTTAACCACTGGGCCACCAGGACTGGGAAGGAAAGAAGTCTTTGGCCCACTATCCTTAACGTGGCCCTGAGGTGAACACCCCTCAGCAGAAAGAGAAAACACTGCATTGCAAGAAGAGCCTGACTCCGGTTCAGCAAAGGGTAAGACGTAGCTCACTAACTTCTCCTAAGTGGAAGGTATTCTTACAATACAGTCGGAGTTCATCAAGACCTTTGTAGGTAGACGAAGTATTTAACAATTACATAATGTCATTTCAGAAGTTCTCGGAAGATCTTTCTGCCCAAAAATTATCTCCAACACCTGCTCAGCGATGCCTCTAGGAGGATGAAGTTTCTTACAACATATCTGAAGACAGTGTTTTAAATGTATATAATCCTGTAAAAGATGACTTCTAAAAAGTGCATGCTAATACACAGATGCTTTATTCAATACTCTTTCTAGAGTAGGCTTTAATAAGGAGGAAAAAAGAAAGCTTTCCTCTTCAAAAGTTATCCATGCTTCAGTACTCAACTCTAATTCTAAATTCTGTTTAAATTCATCTGCTGAAAAATCATGATTCAAATGTCTATCATCATCATATATTGCCTGTTATTATTGTTTTTATATCTTACGTCCCCAGTAAGACTGTAAACTCCAAGTGTTTGATGGGATCTTCTGATTTTCTTTTCACCATGGCCCCAGCACAGTGTCATATAGGTGTACTTAATGCCCAATAATAATTGTTAACATTTATAGAATTTTTAGTATGTGTCCAGCAGAGTGCTAGCTCCATGGTTTCATTTAATTCTTATAACCACCCATAAGTAAGACTATTTTTACTTTCATTTTAAGACTAAGATGCTAAGGCTTAGGGTAGTTAAGTAACTTGTTCAGGTCGCAAGGCCAGGAAATGGCACAGCCAGAATTCAAGTCCAGGCAATAAGATCCCAGAGCTCATGCTTGTAACCACCATGCTGTCCTGTCTGTAGGAGTATCTGTTAACCACAGGATAGCACACAAGAGCATTGGGTACTTATGGTCACAGAGAGGGCAGAAAGGAGAATCTGACTGTAATAAAAATGGGATCATTCCACATTGATGTTCTGTTAAGAATTAGCCCTGCCCAGTGCCCAAAGACTTCAATATATCCAATAAGGGTGTCTTTCTCATTTAGAGAGTGAGGAAAAGGAGGCAATAATATGCATCTGTTTTAAAGAAAGACCGTCTTGAGACATTGCTTTCAAATAAGCAATTTCTAAAAAAAGGAAGGAAAAATAAGTCCACATGGTGTTTTCTGATGAGGAATCCTGGTGTGGCACAAACAGTTAAGTGTTTGGCTACTAACAAAAATGTTGGCAGTTCGACAACAATGAATCTGTGAAGCATCTCATAACATGGATGAAACTGGAGGACATTATGCTGAGTGAAATAAGCCAATCACAAAAGGACAACTATTGTATGAGACCTCTATCGTAAAAACCCATGAAAAAGTTCACACACAAAATGTAACAATCTTTGTCGGTTACTAGGGATGGGAGGGGTGGGGGGGAATACTAAATAGGCAATAGATAAGTGGTATCTTGGGTGAAGGATGAGACAGTACACAATACAGGGGAAACTAGCACAACTTGTACAAGGAAAGGTCATGGAAGCCCCATAGACACATCCAAACTCCCTGAGGAACTGAATTGCTGGGCAGAGGGCTGTGGGGACCATGGTCTTGGGGAACATCTAGCTCAGTTGGCATGACACAGCTTATAAAGACAGTGCTCTACATTCTACCTTGGTGAGTAGTGTCTGGGGTCTTAAAAGCCTGTGAGCGGCCATCTAAGGTACTCCACTGGTCTCATTCCTTCTGGAGCAAGGGAGAATGAAGAGAACAGGATACAAGGAAAAGATTAGTCCAAAGAACTAATTGTCCACAGCTACCAAGGCCTCCACCGGACTGAGTCCAGTACAGCTAGATGGTGCCCGGCTACCACCACTGACTGCTCTGACCAGGATCACAACAGAGGGTTCTGGACAGAGCTGGAGAAGGATGTAGAGCATAATTCTAACTCATAAAAAAAAGACCAGATTTACTGGCCTAAAGGAGACTGGAGAAACCCCGAGAGTATGGCCCCCAGACACCCTTTTAGCTCAGTGGTGAAGTTATCTCCGAGGTTCACTGTTCAGCCAGGGAGTGGACAGCCCCATAAAACCAAATGGGACTAATGAGGTACAGTAGTCCAGTGACAAGGGCCAGAAGGCAGAAGGGGACAAGGAAGCTGGTGATAGGGAACCCAAGGTTGAGTAAGGATATTGTTGATGTGTTGTGAGATTGTTAACCACTGTCATAGGGCAACATTTGTAGTAACTGTTAAATGAGAAACTATTTTGTTCTCATCTTAAGTGAGAATAACAGCACAATTGGAAGAGCGTAGTCAGTGTCACTGAACAGTGTATGTAGAAATTTTTGAAACGGTGTATCTTTGGCTATGTGTATTTTCACCAGATAAAAAGGTTGAGAAGTTAGAGGGTTAATATGTTGTGGGGTTGTTAACCAATGTCATAAAACAATATGTGTACTACTGTTTCATGTTCTGTAAGCCTTCACCTGAAGTACAATAAAATATAAAAAAAAAGAAAAAAAAATGTTGGCAGTTCGAATCCACCCAGAGGCATCTCATAAGAAAGTCTTGGTGATCTACTTTCAAAAAATCAGCCATTGAAAACCCTATGAAGCACAGTTCTACTCTGACACACATGGGGTCACCATGAGTTGGAATCAACTGGATGGCAACTGGTTTGGTTTTGGTATATAGTAGAGGAATACTCAACCATCTAAATGATTTTTTTTTTTTTCATTTATCAACTATCTTAGTCATCTGATGCTGCTGTAACAGAAATACCACAAGTGGAGGGCTTTAACAAACAGGAGTTTATTCTCTCACAGTCTGGTAGGCTAGAAGTCCAAATTTAGGGCTTCAGCTCCAGGAGAAGGCTTTCTGGAGGAAGGTCCTTGTCATCAATCTTCCCCTAGACTAAGAGCTTCTCCTTGCAGGAACCCCAGGTCCAAAGGACTCACTCTGCTCCCTGAGCTGTTTTCTTGGTGGTATGAGGTGTCCCTGTGTCTTGGCTTGCTTCTCTCTTTTATATCTCAAAAGAGATTGACTCAAGACACAGCCTAATCTTGTAGATTGAGTCCTGCCTCATTAACATAACTGCCACCTATCCCACCTCATTAACATCTTACAGGTAGGATTTACAACATATAGGAAAATCACATCAGATGACAAAATGTCAGACAATCACATAATACTGGGAATTGTGGCCTAGTCAAATTGATACGCATATTTTTTGGGGACATAATTCAATCCATGACATCAACCATGCCATGTAACACACTTTCTCAGACAAGTAATTGATGCCCTGCCTATCCACAGACACAGAATCTGGAATATGATGTGAAAACTAAGTAAATAAAGCAAATCCCCAGTGACTCATCAAGAATTGAAGAGGAGGGAAATACTTGTGGAAGGCCTTATTGGATTGCTGCGTATAGACAATTTGCTAACATATTCATGGAGGCCAAATATCCAGGAACTATTCCTTATCATGTGGGCCCTACCACTTTTACCTAAAGGAATCCTGGACTCCACAGGAGTGGAGGAGAGGAGTGCTGCTGCTGAGAGTTACATAAAAATATAAACAAGATAATGCTAAGTAAACTTGGTCCTGGAAGAAAGATCACACCCAATAAAGTTCAGTTTGGTTCAGCTTGGGAAGCCTAATGAAAATTCTTCCCACCTTCATTCTTGTCCGGCTTTTTTGTTCCTACTTCATCTCCTAATAAAGAGAGTATAACCGCCCTTGCACCAAACTTTGTTTCTAGACTTTCTTGGTAAAGAACAGTCTTCCATGTTTATGTCCTTATTGTTTTATTCTTTTTTCAAGTCTGTTTGAAACAAATGGTGACAAGTTACGTACATAGTCAGCTTCCATCACCAAACATAACAAAAGGCTGAGTATTTTCCGAGCAGTTCTCAAGATTTTCTCTCCCCCTTTTCTTTTTGGTCCTTTGATGTATTACGTTATTGATAGAAAAATTATTCAGAAGAAAAAAAGCTGATTTTATTTAATAGTACATTAAGCTAATTCCTTGTTTTAGCCTCCAGAGTAATGAACAAATCTGATTCATGAGCTAGATCCAGTCAGACCAAAATAAAGTCACAGGAGTGAACAACTTGTTAAAAAGGGAAACATATGGCCCAAAATGAACGCTTGTTTGTACAAAAAAAAACTAGATAAGAAGAGAGAAATGTGTTAAACTGAGGCAGATGGCTAAATTAACTTTATTTTTAGTTTAAAGAAGAAAAATAATAAATAATGATAATGCATAAATATAAATATAATAAGACATTAATTTTACCAGGTAAGGCTGACATACTCAAAGAGTAGATTTTAGGACTAGAACATCAGAAATAATTTATCAGACTTGATTAATATTTATTGACAACTTTACGTTAAAAATAGAGAATGCACTTTTTTTCAAATACAATAAAATAGAAATTAAATACAAAATTAAATAACAGAGGCACTTCTTCCTGGAAATTTAAAAAATTTTAATCAGAATTTCTAGAAAGCATTAATAATGAAAACACTCCATATCAAGTCTATAAAATGCAGCTAAAACTGTTTAGAAGAAATTTTGGCATTAAAAATTAGTCAATAAAAAATAAATTAACAATTTGACTTAAAATTTTAGAAAAAGACTATCAAAATAGACTAACAGAAAGCAGAAGTAAGGATTTACCAAAAATAAAAGCAGGCATAACTTTGAGTTAGGAAACATAGAAATGATAAAAATAATAAATCTTTTAAATATCAATAAAATAAATAAAACACCAGCAATGCTAATCAGGAAAAAAAGGGAGGAACTGAAAAATTTTTTTTTAATGGATTTCCAAAGTAACCTTGGAAACAGGAGAAATTAAAAGAATCATAAGAAACAACTTTGCTCAACTCTAGGTAAATAAATCTGAAAACTTAGGTGAAAAGAATAATTGTCTAGGAAAATATATTTTACAAAAACTGAAGAAAAAAACCTAAATAGTTTCTACAGAAGAAATGAAGTTAAGAGTTAACTCCTTCCAGTCCCCTCAAAAAATAAGCTCCAGGCTCAGATGGTTTCACAGGGGAATTCTAACAACTCTTTAAAGATCTATTGCATATAAACTGTTCCAGAGCATTAAAAAGGAGGAAAATACCAAACTTTTCATGAAGTGAATATAGCATTGATAGAAAAACATGGAAGATAGTTTTAAAAAATTACAGATTAATCTTCCTTGTGAGTATAATAAAATCATCTACACATATAAAGATTAGCAAAGAGAAACCTGTAGCACATTAAAACAATGATCTATCAGGACCAAATGGCGTTTATCCCAATCGTGCAAGCAAGTTTCAGGATTAGTGAATCTGTTAATATAATTCCTCTTCATATAATTCATCATATTTATGTGTTTCAGGAGAAAATACATATATAATCACCTCACTAGATGTTAAAATAAAATTAAAGCCATTCTTGATATTTAAAGATTAGTAACGTAAGTATGCTGTTGTTTTTAGGTGCTGTCGAGTCAAGTCGATTTTTCACCCATAGCAACCCCATGTGACAGAATAGAACTGCCCCATAGGGTTTTCTAGGCTGTAATCTTTGCAGGAGCAGAT
>NW_004443954.1:3140080-3142038 GCF_000243295.1 Trichechus manatus latirostris
CCACGCAGTATCCCCTTGTTCTGTTTGAACAACTGCTTCTTGGTCTATGCACAGGTTCTGCTTGAGCACAATTAAGTGTTCTAGAATTCCCATTTTTCACGATGTTACTTATAATTTGTAATCATACACATAGTCGAATGCCTTTGCATAGTCAATAACACACAGGTAAACATCTTTCTGGTATTCTCTACTTTCAGCCAAGAGCCATCTGACATTAGCAATGATATCACTTGTACGTCCTCTTCTGAGTCCAGCTTGAATTTCTGGCAGTTCCCTGTTCCCTGCTGCAATTGCTTTTGAATGATTTTCAGTAAATTTTACTTGTGTGCGATAGTAATGATATTGTTCGATAATTTCCGCATTCTGTTGGATCACCTTTCTTTGGAATGGGCAGAAATATGAATCTCTTCCAGTTGGTTGACCAGGTAGCTGTCTTCCAAATTTCCTGGCATAGATGAGGGAGCACCTCTGATGCTGCATCCGTTTGTTGAAACATCTAAGTTGGTATTCCGCCAATTCCTGGAGCCTGGTTTTTCGCCATTCCCTTCAGCGCAACTTGGACTTCTTCCTTCAGTACCATCGGTTCTTGACCATATGCTACCTCCTAAAATGGCTGAAAGTTGACCAATTCTTTTTTGGTGCAGTGACTCAATATTCTTTCCATCTTCTTTTGATGCTTCTTGTATCATTTAATATTTTCCTCATAGAATCCTTCAATAATGCAACTCAAGGCTTGAATTTTCTCTTCAGTTCTTTCAGCTTGAGAAATGCCAAGCCTGTTCTTCCCTTTTGGTTTTCTACTTCCAGGTCTTTGCCTATGTCATTATAATACTTTCCTTTGTCTTCTTGAGCTGCCCTTTGAAATCTTCTTTTCTGCTCTTCTACTGCATCAATTCTTCCTTCTGCTTTAGCTACTCTACGTTCAAGAGCAAGTTTTAAGAGTCTCTTCTGACATCCAGTGTTATACTAGCACATTAAAGAAAAGACCACAATGGATGTCAGAAGAGACTCTGAAACTTGCTGTTGAATGTAGAGTATCATGTTATAACATCTCAGTAATTTAAAGAGTGTGATACTAGTACATAAATAAAGAGTCCAAAAAAAAAAAGAATATCAAGTCCAAAAGTAGGCCCAAACATATATGTAATTTTAGCATAAGATAAAGGTGTTATCTCAACTCAGTGCTAAATTATAGACTATTCAATAAGTAATATTAGGACAACTGAGTAGGCATCTGAAAAAAATAAAGTTGTATCAATATCTCATAATATTCCAAGAAAAATTTCTTGTTATGGATTGAATCATGTCCCCCAAAAATATGTGTTGTAAATCCTAATCTCTCTATCTGTGGTTATAATCCCATTTGGGAATGGGTTGTCTTTGTTATGTTAATGAGACAGGATTAGTGGAGGGTGTATCTTTTGAGATATAAAAGAGATTAAACAAGCGAGCAAAGCAAAGACTGGGAAGAGAGATGGTGAGCCACATGAAGATTGCCCAGGAACAGAAGCTCAGAAGATACAAGGGCCTTCCACCAGGGCTGACAGAAAGAAAAAGCCTTCCCTTATAGCTGGCACCCTGAATTCAGACTTCCAGCCTCCTAAAGTGTGAGAAAATAAATTTCTATTTGTTAAAGCCATCCACTTGTGGTATTTCTGTTATAGCAGCAATAGATAACTAAGACGTTGCTCACAGGTGAAATGCTTACACGTAAAAAAAAAAAAAAGAACCCTAAGAATAACAGAAGAATTCTCTTATAACACTGGAGTTCAAAATGCCTTTGTATGAATGACTCAAAATCCAGAGATCATGAAAGCAAATGCTGATTAAGTTGATGATCATTTCAATACCCTCAATTTACAGTTTCTTGACCTCTCCTCCTTCAATTATGTTGTTTAACACCCTACCTCAGCCACTCAGTCCATGGACATACCTCCACCTTGTCAATTCCATCATTG
>NW_004443954.1:3142465-3143395 GCF_000243295.1 Trichechus manatus latirostris
ATGCCAAGAAATTTAGAAGATAGCTACCTGGTCAAACAACTGGAACAGATCCATATTTCTGCCCATTCCAAAGAAAGGTGATCCAACAGAATGTGGAAATTATCAAACATCATTAACATCACACACAAGTAAAAGTTTGCTGAGGATCATTCAAAAGTGGTTGCAGCAGTACATCAACAGGGAACTGCCAGAAATTCAAGCCTGATTTAGAAGGGGACGTGGAACGAGGGATATCATTGCTGTTGTCAAATGGATCTTGGCTAAAAGTAGAGAATATCAGAAAGATGTTTTCCTATGTTTTATTTACTATGCAAAGGTATTCAGCTGTGTAGCTCATAACAAATTATGGATAACATTATGGAGAATGGGAATCCCAGAACACTTAATTGTGCTTATGAGGAACCTGTACACAGGCCAAGAGGCAGTCATTTAAACATAACAAGGGGATATGTATGGTTTAAAACAAGGAAAGTTGTGCATCAGGGTTGTATCCTTTCACCATACTTATTCAATCTTTATGCTGAGCAAATCATCCAAGAAGCTGGACTATATGAAGAAGAATACAGCATCAGGATTGGAGGAAGACTTATTAACAACCTGCAAAATGCAGATGACACAACCTTGCTTGCTGAAAGCGAACAGGACTTGAAGCACTTACTGATGAAGATCAAAAACTACAGCCTTCACAGGGGGGGACAAGAAAGCTAGTGATAGGGACCCCAAGACTGAGAAGGGACAGTGTTGACATGTAGTGGGGTTGTTAACCATTGTCATAGGGCAATATGGGTACTAACTGTTTAATGAGAAACTATTTGTTCTGTAAACCTTCATCTAAGGTGCAAAAAAATAAAAGAATTATCTCTGTGAGATCAAATTGACAACAGCAACTCAAAAGTTTTGATGGGAAATCTAGTGAATTAAAGATAATGG
>NW_004443954.1:3144261-3146275 GCF_000243295.1 Trichechus manatus latirostris
AAACACAGCAATGATTGTGAGGATGGTGCAGGACTGGGTGGTGTTTCGTTCTGTTCACCATAGGGTCGCTGTGAGTCGAAACCGACTCAATGGCACCTAACAACAACAACGTTCTGATCAACACAGTCCCTCAAGTGCCTTTACTCTAACAATCCTTTGAACCCATCAGGCATACAAACTATTGTTTCTACCACCTTTTTATTGACTCTCACCTCCCTCATATCTTCACTGCCTCATATCTAGGGTCAATCATTATCATCACTCCTTTAAATAAACTCTAATCCCCTCCCCCTCTCTTTCTTCATCATACTTTGAAAAAAAAAAAAACACAAAAGTGGTTAAATCTAGCGTTCTATTTATTGCACACTTGCACCAGGGAAACACACCTGGCCAGAAAACCTTAAAACTATGCAACATGTTCTCATTTTCATAACCTCCAGTAGATCATTAATGGTACCCAACAATACTACTTAACCTACTTCATTTGTTCTTGCACTTTCTCAGACCGCTAAATCATATCTTCTGTCTCCTCAAACTTCCAACATGTTGCCCATTACTCTCATTCACAGCTGATAATTTTTCTTACATTTCACTGAGAAAAAAACTGACAGACATGTGGTGGACTGAGAAAATAGAAACCATGAAAAGGGAATTTTGACATTCTCCATGCAGAATCTCCCACAAATATGGATGCCCATATCCCCTACCTTCTTTCCTATAACTATGGATAAACTGTCTGTGCTCCAAATTAATGTCAGCCCTCAACTAGGGCTGGAAACCCTGGTGGTGTAGTTGTTAAGAGCTTGGTTGCCAACCAAAACGTCAGCAGTTCAGATCCACCAGGCACTCCTTGGAAACTCTACAGGGCAGTTCTACTCTGTCCTACAGAGTTGCTATGAGTCGGAGTCAACCCGACCGCAACGGGTTAACTAGAGCTATGGATTAGATTCGATGCCTTCTCATCTCTTGTAGGTTATTGCTCCAGAATTGTCCCCTTTCTTCTGCATCATCACTTTTCCCCTCTACATGGGATCTTTTCCAACAGCATATGAACATACTGTTATTTCTCCTGGACCTCTTCTCTACATAACTTACTGACTTGGAGATCTTGTCCAGTTTCCTGCCGGTAAATACAGGATGATAACTCACAAATGTGAATCTCTAGATCAGGACTTTCCCCTGAACCCCAGACCCTAAATTTCCTATTTGACTTCTCTACTTGAATATCAGCAGGCATCTCATACTTAATAAGTACAAAACTAAATTCCTAATCTTTCTCTGGGTCCCCATTAAGACTGTTAGTTTATCTTCCAGTTATTCAAGCCAACAAATACGTAGTTATCTTTGACTTTTCTCTTTCTCCCGCAGCCAGAATCCAATTTATCAACCAATCTTGTAAGCTCTAACTTAATTATTTCTGTAAACCAACGTCTTCTCATTACATACACTATTACCACTCCCATCTAAGCCTCCATTAGTTCTCACCATTCGCTCTCAATTATTGCAATAGCTTATTAACTGGTCTTCATGCTTCTACCTTTGCTCTGTGCTGTTTTTTCTCCACAATAGCCAGTGATCTGTTAAAATCTAAGTCCAGTTAGATCATTCCTTCATTCCAAACCCCTCCAAACTCTTGGTTCTCAAACTGTCTTTGAAGACATACTGGGCACCACAGTAAACTCACCAGGGTGCGCTGGGATATTTTAAATTTTGGGGAGAAAAATACAGAGATACTCAATATTTGCTGCACATGAGGTGAACTCTAGGTAGTTGACAGTTTTAATGTTAGATCACGTGATATTTTTTCCAATGATGCCACATCTTGGTAAAGCTGGATTTTCAGCAGTTGCTGCGATAAAGAGCAAACAAGACATAAAAATCAATGTGGGACAGAAAATGAATGTTGCAGTATTCAATCTGATTTGAAAAGTATATAGTGTGAGCAAGGGGTGTATACATCACATCAATAAGTTAATTGTGGTTAGTTAAGACTGAAATAAAAATATTATTTTTC
>NW_004443954.1:3147046-3148161 GCF_000243295.1 Trichechus manatus latirostris
ATACTTATCAAGTTCTTTGACCATAACTACTTAATAAGTGAAACTGTTAAGTATTTCCTTTGGCCTAGAAGCACCATGAAAAAATTACAGCAGAAAGATACAATGGCCCTAAGCTGAGAAATAACTTGGTGTAATAAAAAACTGGAAAAAAATTAGTGTGCCTGAGGCATGATGAACATAAGGAAGAATAATCAAAAACCTGTTTGGAGAGGCAGACAGGGCAGATCATGCACAATATCAGAACATCATAGGTCATAGTGAGAAATTTTATGCTAAGAGCAAAGGAAGGTCTTTGAAGTTATTTTAAGCAGATGAATACTTTGATCCGATTTACAATTTTAAATGATCAAGCTGCTCTGTGGAGAATATGTTGGAAAAGGATGAGAAGAAGTGGGGACTCCAAGCCAGAGAACGTAATGGCTTGGACCAGAGAATTGCAATGGAGATAAAGAGAATTATATGGAGAACAGGAACACTTTGCAGGGAAAATCAACAAGATTTGGTGGTGAATTGAATGAAAGGGATAAGACAGATGGAGGCATGGGGGATGACTCCTAAATTTCTGGCTTCAGCAACTGGGTGCCCTCACCAAAGATAAAGATAGGGAGAAACTAGTTTGGGTAAGAAGATCAAAGATTAGGTTTGTATGTTTTAAACTTAAGATGCTTAGAAGCCAATCTACAGATAAGAGTAGGCAGGAGTTCAGGGTTGAATGAGACATCAATACCCCCTTCCCAAAATATGGTGTGAGTCTTCATTTCTCCTTCACTCTTTTGTTTTACTGAGTTCTTTTTATCTGCAGGCACTAAATGCGCTTAGCAGATACGAGCTCATCCAAACCCAACTCAAAATATATCCTGCCAAGGGAAGGATCGCTTTAGAGGCTCCATCCCCATCTGTGCGTGTGCACAAAATTTAGTTTTGCTGTCATACAACCAATATTCAGGGTGCTTAGATGGAATCAAGTACAACCATATGTTTTTTCGTTTCCAAGCTGTTCCCCGAAAACAAACTTGTTTCACTTGGCTGTTGACAGCCCTTTCTAGCCCTGTCCAATTTCTCATCCCTTACAGTTGCACGTTGTGCTTATTACTATAGCTATTGCTGAGGGTCCT
>NW_004443954.1:3149450-3150475 GCF_000243295.1 Trichechus manatus latirostris
GTTCTTTTCTAAAATACTTTTAACATCATGCTTCCAGTACATTAATTTGTTCAGCCCACAACTGAGGATCAATCTTAGATTTGTTATTTACTCATCTGTCATAATTTATTGCCTCAATTTAGTAACTCTCAAGATTGCTAGTTCCCTATACTAGATCTGAGCTTTCTGTTATGTGGGTCTTTTTCTCAGTGCATCAGGACACATCGATATTTATCGATTGTTCCTTTTGCACTGCATCTTTTAATAGTTTAATCTCTTTGAATGAATCAATCCATCAGATTCTGTCATTTGTATTTATCTGAACTTATCATACAGTGGCACTTAATCACTCAAATACTTGATAATTCACAAGAATCCCATACACCAGTGTTCATTGCTGCACTATTCACAACAGCTAAAAGGTGGAAGCCACCTAAATGTCCTTCAACAGATGAATGAACAAAATGTGGCATATACATACGGTCTTAGTTTCTTAGTGCTGTTATAACAGAAATACTTCAAGTAGGTGGCTTTAACAAACAGAAACTTATTTTCTCACAGTTTAGAAGGACAGAAGTCTGAATTCCAGGTGCCTGATCTAGGGGAGAGCCCTGGTGGTGCAGTGGTTAAGAGCTCGGCTGCTAAACAAAAGGTCAGCAGTTCGAATCCACCAGCCGATCCTTGGAAACCCTGTGGAGCAGTTCTACTCTGTCCTATAGGGTCACTATCAGTCAGAATCAACTCGACAGCAATGAGCTGGTTTTGGGCTCTAGGGGAAGGCTCTCTGCTCTCGGGGAAAATCTTTGTCTCAGCTTCTCTAGCATTCTTCTCCCTGTTCCCTGGAGATCTCCACGTGGCATCTATCTTCCCCCACTCGTGCTTGCTTGCTTCTGTGCCTAGTCTCCTCTTTTTATATCTCAAAGAGTGGGTAGGTTATGACACACCCTATGCTGACAGGCCCTTTACTAGTATAACAAAGAAAACCCTCTTCCCAAATGAGATTACATTCACAGGTACGAACCAAACCAAAAATCAAACTTGTTGCC
>NW_004443954.1:3170610-3173819 GCF_000243295.1 Trichechus manatus latirostris
TTTGTTATGACAAGAAAGAGAAATTTGCCAAAGTATCTCAGTTCTCTGGAAAACCTTGGAACCCTAGATTCAAACTAATAGATTTATTATTCCTTGACTAGAAATAGCAAATTATACTTTCAGACAAGAGTGAGCAATAGAAAGCTTTAAAAACAGAGGCAATGGAATATGTATTTATTCTTTAGAGAAATTCTCAAGACTTCCAACCCTTAGCACTAATCTAATTTGTAGTCTTATTTAAGTATTGTCGTACTTTGAATCTTAAAGAAGAAATGCAGTTCATTTAAAATAGTTTAACACTTTCAATTTCAAAATATCTGGTGCAAAACCATAATCCAACATATATTTTGTTCCTCATTATTTTTTTCACTCAATTTTGGCTGACTTTTTCTCACACTAGGTAGAACTGGAAAATTCACAGATCCTTAACTGAAATAAATGTGACCAAAATTCAGGTCTGGGGTTATTTAGTTGTATAATCATCAATTTCTAATTCTTCTGTTTAATTCCTGTCCCATTAACTGAACACAGCTGTTGGTATTGGCTCACCAACAACCCCTTCTGAACTTGTAATACCCTAGAACTCAAAGGAGGAGTTCAGTGAGTACCAACAACCCACAGTTTTCACGTAGACTTCATTCCTAATCTCAGGAAATTTTCTGGCAATTTTGTGCAAAGACTAGACTATCTTGAATGCCACATATTCTCTCTGTGCTTAATATACCTTCACTGCTCACTAAAAATTGTCTAGTGACAGCAGGGGAAAAAGGATATGTGTCTGTGGATGTGGATTGGGTAAAAATCTCTAGCTACAAACTCAAGATGACAAAAAATATGAATTTCTTTATTTTTCTGTAGTTGAATTTAATTCCCATTTTAAGGTCCTTTCCCCAGGTAGGGAAACCCTGGTGGCGTTCTGGTTAAGAGTTCAGTTGCTAACCAAAAGGTCGGCAGTTCCAATCCACCAGGAGCTCCTTGGAAACCCTATGCGGCACTTCTACTCTGTCCTATAGGGTCGCCATGAGTCAGAATTGGCTCAGTGGCAACAGTTTTGGGTTTTTGGTTTTCTCCAGGTAGAGGAAACTTAATCTTGGTCAATTCCAGGACCAATCCCCAAGTAATCCCCCAGATTATTTGGGCTTTAGTCTCTTCATTGGAAATATGAGAGGGTTTGACTCTACCTTAAAAGACTCTTCTAGGTCAAGCATCCTTCTACTACAATAAATACCATCAGAAAGCACTCTCTTTGCTGACAACAGAGCATTTTCCGTGGACAATGCCATCATGATTACATCAAAAAAAAACCTGTTGCTGTCAAGTCGATTCCAACTCATAGCAACCCTGTAGGGCAGAGTAGAACTGCTCCATAGGGTTTCCAAGTCTGCAGTCTTTCAGGAAGAAGATTGCCACATCCTTCTCCTTTGAAGTGGTTGGTGGATTCCAACCATCCACATTTCCGTTGGCAGCTAAGCTCTTAACCACTGCGCCAACAGGGCTCCTAGAGATGTAAAATTATCTAAAGTCACTTGGCTTGTAAGCTCCAGTGAAATTGACAATTTCTCACTCTGGATGTGAAATAAGGTCTAAATGCAATGTCTTAACAGAAAGTATAAGGGAAAAGTAAATCTATTATTTCATTTTGTTAAGATGAGCAGATTTTTTTTTAAACATTTGATTTTAATGCTGAAATGCATAATATATGCAGAAGGAGACGAGAAACACAGCAGCATTTGTAACTTTATGCCACAAACATTCAGGAATCTGAGAAAAAGTGGCAGAGAAAAGAGAAAATCCTAGAAAGTGGTGAATCACACAAATCAAGGAGGGGAAAGTAATTCAAATAGATATTTGTATTTTACTGACCAACCAAAAAAAAAAGTAGGTAGTCCAGACAAGGTTGCTGACTTTTCAAATTTGTCAAAGACTTTTTTTTAAACTACCTACCACCATCATCTTTTTAGAAAAAATAAGACCAAATCTCAAAAGAAATCACAGTTCCTTACATTTGAAAAAGTTAGATTTATAAAACTCTCACTGTATTGTCCTGAATTTTTTATTTTGTACTGGAGTGACAAAAAGTTCATTACAGTCTGCTGTCAGCCTAAAACAGCCTTTGGGAACCAAGCTCCAAGTCGGGCAACCCCTGCCTCGGTAACAATCCATTCACAGTGTTGCGCTTGTTCTTTGTTCGATATACCGGTACTCCCGGTTCAGCTGGGTTCATCCCTTCTTACAATATTACTAAGTCACTGCCTGTTCCCCCAGTCCACAAAGGTAATATTTCTCCATAAACGAATCATCTCCAGCTTTCAGATTTGTTAAACTCCCATTGCCTGAATGGTCTCTAAGCCCTTTGAGAGCAAGGGTTACCATTCATTTTAATGTCTAGTTCAAAAACGGTTCTGTTTGTTTGAATGGATGAGTGGACAAAGAAAGGATGAATCAGTGAGTAAATGAAATCTTGGAATTTTGTTGACAGCTTGATACTTAGAACCATATACAACACTTGCCTCATTTATACTTGGACTTCCTGGAAAATGCATTCATTTTGAACTTCTGACTCTAAGTATTTGTATACAACCTTCCTTTGCTACTTGCCTACCCTCTAGCTTCGAACCCTTTCCTTACACCTTCCATCATTACATTTGCTCTCCTATGCTCATGCTTGCTGAAGATTTCCATTGTAATCACTAGAGAACTCAGTGTCTCAAGAAATTCTCTTTCAGTATTTTGTCCAAATGTGAATATCTACATATTTAAATTGCATAATGCTACATTGGATACTTAGAGATCAAATTATTTCCGAGGGTTTGAGACCTAAATCAAACTGGCTTCAGGAATGAAGTGACAACCCAAACATAAAGTATAACAAACAGTAACAATGTCAAAGTTCAATATTAGATTGCCCACTTGGATAGAAGTAATGAGAGGAAATCTAAAGATTGAAACTCTCCATCTCGATAAACTCTTCAGCGGAGCGAAAGAAGATGGGCAGGAGGCACCAATGCACAGGACTCGCAGGGGAACCCGGAAGTAGACACAAGGTGCTATGAGAAGAACTGAAGTATCTCCCCACACAGCTTCAGAAGTGTCCAAATTCCACCATTCATAGATTCAGTCCTTTGGGATTATCATCAGATGTTCCCTTTTGATATGCAACTCTCCTAGCCAGGGGTAAAACATTATTATGAAACATTCATTTAACTTAG
>NW_004443954.1:3174943-3180581 GCF_000243295.1 Trichechus manatus latirostris
AAAGGTTAAGACAAAAGTAGGAAACCAAAACTGAGCCAGTCTGTTTATAAGCTGCTAAATCCATGTGTTCTCCATCATCAGTTTGATATCTGTGGTACATTCTCATTAACTCAACCTCATGTTGAACCTATGAAGCCATAAAGTTGTATGTTCATAAATGTGCTTACACAGCAAAGTACAAGTAAACAAAAGACACAATGTCCTGAAGGCAAGCAGGCTATCCTTCATTATTTCATTATTTGTGGTTCATTAAAAATCTAAGAGCTCCGTACATCAGTATCCTACTCACTGAGCTCAAATCCTGGACTTTTCAGAAAATACAAACTGGGTGACTTGACACTGTAGTAAAATGTGAATTTGAAGTTAGAGAAGTAGTATGAGGACAGTTTCAGATTACTGAGTTACTTTAAAGTTTGCTAATTAGAATTTCTAAGGAGTAGATATTAAAAAAAATTGCAGCTGTTTTGAGGCAGTGTCTTAAAAAGCATATCAATATCTAATATTTTATGAGAGGTATATATTTGTGTTTTGAATGATTTAGTTCACCTACAATTGTTATTGACATGATTTTGCAATATGTATTTCTACATAGAGCTACTTTCCGTGCTGATGGACAAAATAAGTCTTACGGCTAGTCGGGACTTTACACATTTTAGGAAATAGATAATTTCCTATATACAAGGACACTGGTTTAGGCTATAACTTTACTACACTCTAATTTGAAGTTTAATATTGACTTTGGTTCCAGCAATGTGGCTGACGTGATCACTTCCTATTCCAAAATAGCTAGAAATATAACAAGCATGCTTTTATATGCAAAACCCAACTCATAAGCCAAAAATAAAAAAAGAGGCATCCCAAAAGGATAATAATGAAGCAGAAACCAAAAAATCACAACAGTAACTGTGTAACTTCTGGCATAGCTCTGGGAGTATGCTGATCTCAGTAATATAAGCAGCTTAGCTTTTATTACTGATTCAAGCACAAGAAAAGAGAATCTGAAATATGAGGAATTAGGACTGATATCCCTCATGTAAATCAGGGACTGTGGAAGAGATATACCTTCAGAGAAAATGTGAACGAGAAAAAAAGACATTGGTCCAGGGAGACAAGAAGATGATTTGTCTGTCTTGGTGGGATTTGAGCTGAGGATAAAAAGGGTTTCTATTAAAGGCTTGTACACTGGCCTTCCCCAATGTAAACTGCAATTTAAACCTACACTATTCAGGTAAGGCTAAGAAAGCCTCAGGCATTAGTCACTAATGTAAAAATGGCTCCAAACCCATGTTACCCCTGGGGTGTCTGGCAGAAACAAATGCAGAACTTCTCCAATAGAAAACGCTGTAAGTCCAGGCCATGCAGAATTCTCATGGGAAAGACTCCATGAGAAGGGGCTTCACAAACAAGATTTTAAAACAGATGAAGGAAAAAGCTCTACACGGTGAGGAAGAGTCACCAGTTTCAATAAATAACACGATTATAATCCCCAATAATGTCCAATGCTAGAACTATTGTATACAGACAAAAACTACATGTATTAAAAATAGTGACAAAAGAAGGAATTACACACGTAAAAGAAGACAAAACTTCATAAACACATCAGAGGGTTTGTTAAAGAGCCAAATAGGGTTTCTAAATTTTTTAACGCAGCTATTTTAATTCAAAATTCAATTTATGGTTTTAAAGAGGGCAAAAACAGAAGGAATGTGGTAAAGTCACTATTTGAAAACATAATAGCTAAGAAAATTCCATAATTAATGAAACAATAATTCATGAGGAAAATAAATATAAAATGAATCCAAGAGTAGACACATCCTATTAAAACTGGAGAACATTAAAGACAAAAAGAAGACTTTATTCTTTTCTTTTTTTCATATTCTCCTTTTTTAATTTTTTTTATTGCACTTTAGATGAAGGTTTACAGAACAAACAGTTTCTCATTAAACAGTTTAGTACACATATTATTTTATGACATTGGTTAACAACCCCATGACATGTCAACACTCTCCCTTCTCAACCTTGAGTTCCCTATTACCAGCTTTCCTGTCCCCTCCTGCCTTCTAGTCCTTGTCCCTGGGCTGCTGTGCCCCTTTAGTCTCATTTTGTTTTATGGAGCTGCCTAATCTTTGGCTGAAGGGTGAACCTCAGGAAAGACTTCATTACTGAGCTAAAAGGATGTCTGAGGACCATACTCTCGGGGTGTCTCCAGTCTCTGTCAGGCCAATAAATCTGGTCTTTTTTTATGAGTTAGAATTTTGTTCTACATTTTTCTCCAGCTCTGACCAGGACCCTCTGTTGTGATCCCTGTCAGAGCAGTCAGTGGTGGTAGCCGGGCACCACCTAGTTGTACTGGACTCAGTCTGGTGGAGGCTGTGGTAGTTGTGGTCCATCAGTCCTGTGGACTAATCAAAAAGAAGACTGTAAAAGAACCAGAGTCAAGGAACAACAATTAAGTAGAAAGCAGGCTTCCTCATAATAATAAAAGGCAGAACACAAAGGAACAATTAACTCAATTTGCCAAATTTTTGAAAGAAAATATTTTATGATATTTTGGTAGAGAAGAACATCTTAAGTCGCAAAAAGGAAGAACCACAAAGAAAAAGATCGACAAATTTGACTACATTAATACATAAGACTTTTGAGCAATATAATTGTATGTAATGTGTGTGTGTGTGTGTATGTGCATGCTGTAAAGGGAAAAGACAAGCCATATTTTTAAAGAACGTGTATACTATTCAGATCATACATAAAGAATACCTATAAACCAATAAGAATCAAAATAATTCAATAGAGAAATGGGCAATGAATTTGAACAGACAATATACAGGTCAGGTAAGCCTCACATTCAATAAACACATCGGAAGAAGCTCTACCACATTAGTATTCAGAGAAATGCTATATAAAACAACAGTACAATTTTATTGACTATGCAAAGGCATTTGACTGTGTGGATCATAACAAATTATGGGTAACATTGCAAAGAATGGGAATTCTGGAACACTGAATTGTGCTCATGAGGAACCTGTATATAGACCAGGAGGCAGTCATGCAAACAGAACAAGGGGATACTGCATAGTTTAAAGTCAGGAAACGTGTGTCAGGGTTGCATCCTTTCACCATACTTATTCAGTCTATACACTGAGCAAATAATCCGTGCAGAGCAAATAATCCAAAAAGCTGCACTATATGAAGAAGAACACGGCATCAGGATTGGAGGAAGACTCGTTAACAATCTGCATTATGCAGATGACGCAACCTTGCCTGAAGCACTTATGCATGAAGATCAAAGACTACAGCCTTCAATGTGGATTACACCTCGACATAAACAAAAATCCTCACAACTGGACCAATAAGCAACATCATGATAAACGGAGAAAAGATTGAAATTGTCAACGATTTCATTTTACTTGGATCCACAATCAGTACTCATGGAAGTAGCAGTCAAGAAACGAAATGACGCGTTGCATTTGGGCATATCTGCTGCAAAAGACCTCTTTAAGGTGTTAAAAAGCAAAGATGTCACTTTGAGGACTAAGGTGTGTGTGACCCAAGCCACGGTATTTTCAATTTCCTCATATGCATGCCCAAGCTGGACAATGAGTAAGGAAGACCAAAGAATTGACGCCTTTGAATTATGGAGTTGGTGAAGAATATTGAATATACCACAGACTGCCAGAAGAACGAATAAGTCTGTCTTGGAAGAGGTACAGCCAGAAAGTTGCTTGGAAGCAAGGCAGGCGAGACTTTGTCTCAAGTGCTTTGGACAAGTTATCAGGAGGGACTAGTCCCTAGAGAAGGACATCATGCTTGGCAGAGGGTCAGCGAAAAAGAGGAAGACCCTCAACGAGATGGAATGACACAGTAGCTACAACAATGGGCTCAAGTATAACAAGGGCTGTGAGGATGGCACAGAACCGGGCAGTGTTTCGTCCTGTTGTACACAGGGTCGCTACGAGTCAGAAGCGATCCGACGGCACCTAACAGCAACGTCATTTCTTACACGTCAGACTGACAACATTTTAAAGCCTGACAGGTCCAAGTGGGACAAGGCATGTTCCCACACACAGCTGGTGGAAGTATAATTTGGTACAACTAGTTTGACAAACCCTGGGGCGCAGTGGTTAAAGTAATCCACTGCTAACCGAAAGGTCGGCGGTTTGAAACCACCAGTGGCTCCGCGGGTGAAAGAGGTGGCAGTGTGCTTCCGTAGAGATTTATAGCCTGGGAAACCCTATGGGGTCACTGTGAGTCGGAATTGACTCGACGGTAGTGAGTTTGATTGTGGGTGGGAATTTGACAAATTCTAGTTAAGTCAAAAATGTTCCTATTCTTTACCCAGCACTTCTACCTACGGTAGAGAAACTCTTATATATGTGAACAAGTGGCGTGTGCAAGAATCTTTTCACTGCACTGTGTTAATGGTGAAAAATTGGAAACAACCTAAATGTCCATCAACAGTGGAATAGATACATTGTATATTAAAACAATGAAAGTCAAGGAATGACAACTACCGGTAACAATATGGGTAAACCATATGAGTTATGGTATGATTTATACACATTTTTAAAAATGCAAAATGACACTATGTATTTTATTGGCAGACAGTAAACATAGGTAGCAAAATATATACATGAGAAATGATAAACAGGAAAATTCAGCTTTGCTGAAGGGGAGAGGTTAATAAAATTGAAAAGAAGCCTAGAAGGGGCGTAAGTATATCTGCAATGGTTTATTTCTCTTCTGAAGTTTTTAAAATAAACAATAAATAAGTTAATATGAATTCAAAACAAATCATAAAGTGAATCCTAGTTAAAACAGATTGTGTGAAAAGGATATAATTCACAACTAATAAAATTATTGGACTCAAAGCTTGCTATATTTGATAGCTGTAGATCTTTAACAATCAAGTCCCTTAAATTCTTTCAGCCTTACTTCCTTCATCTACAGTATGATGAGGGAGTTGAGATAGGTAATCTCTATGGTCCCTTACAGCTTTAAAATTCAATTCAAGGCACTTTACAAGATTTTCAGCAGCAAAAACATGAATAATAATTTGGATTTCAAAGCATATATTTGAAACTCAAGGCATGAGTCTATACTTGAACGTTATTGCCATGACTTCTTGTACTGTTCAATTGTTCACCCTTATCTTTGTAATCTTTACTGTGTTGTATGCTGTCATTCTTTCTTTCTGATATCTACCTTGTATTCAAACCTTGTTGAATACAGAAAATCACCTCTCCTTTTGCTGTAGCACCAATTCTTCCTAGTCTGGGAAAACCTATCTTCTGCTGAGTTGTGAGGAATATTTGGATAATCTCTCACTTTTTGTAAAATGTTTGAGTCCTGATTTAATCACTGCTTAGTCTTTAGGTTCTTTTCGTGCAAGAAACAAAAATTGATTCTGGCTGGTTTATGGAGACTGGGAGCTGGAGAAAGACAATTATTGGAAAGACCCTGAGTATCTCTTGAAATCAAAGGAGGAGGTAATTTAGGAAGATGTCGTAGTTATCCAATGTTATTGTTAAAGAAGTATCACAAGTGAGTGTCTTTAAAGAACAGAAATTTATTTTCTCACAGTTCAGGAGGCTAGAAGTTTGAATTCAGGACTCTTGTTATAAGGGAAGACTCTCTATAA
>NW_004443954.1:3181541-3183517 GCF_000243295.1 Trichechus manatus latirostris
TTGGGTCAAATACCTAATTTAAGTTCAACTGGTTGTGTAGACAGAGCCATCTATTACAGACAAGGTCATTGGAGGCCTATCTTGGATATTGGGCCAATTCCCAGAAAGGAATAATTGGGAGCAAAAAGGTAACACAAAAGAAGTCTCCTTTGCTTCAATACAGCGTGCAATCTATGCCGTAACATGGGTCACATGAGGGGAGTGGTTCTGCCTGTTTTTCGTCAACATCTTAAAGAGTTTCCCTCTGGAATCAACACAATGGGATACATTTAAAAACTATTTCCAAATATTTCTCCTATTCTTGACATCCTAGGGATGATTTGAGCTCATTAATATTTATGTGCTAATATTGAGCCACAAGTTGGAGTCGTTTTCTCCCATTGGTCTCATAACCCACTTGCTCCTTTCAAAGTCTAGAAACATGTTGATTATTTTTAAAGAATATGTAAATGTTTTTACACTCTAGTCTAACAAATTAAAGAAAATGTGCAAAGAAATCAGAGAATTGATTTATGGTATTTGAGGTAAGCCAAGTAGAAATGTTTCTAAAAGTCTCTCTTTGAGATTCAACATGGAAGCCTGACAACCAAATTCAATTTTTACATACCATTGAAGATTCTTACTCTCGGATTTGAAAGCTAATAAATTTGCTTATTTTTCTGGGCACCCAGAGTACTTCTGCTTTTATACAACCTACTGTAGTTGATATTTAAAATTCCGATGTGTTCCAGGAATTTTTACAACCATGCAAATTATTCTTCTATAATTCAAGCTTCTCATTTGAATTGGATACAGTAAGAAGCAAAAACAGGCACAAACTCTGTTGAAATTATTTCGACACTTTCACATTCTGTGTATTGACTTTGAATTGCCCCTGGATATATATTCCTATGTTTTCCAATGTGATGGTTCTCTAGTTCTCTCTAAAGATAGCAAGGTCGGATCTTGAGTGTCTGTCTACCTGTATAAAGATTCATATTCATAATATTTTATATCACTCCTCTTTCATGCTTCAAATTGTAAGCACCTCAAGACTATTGATGGTGTCCTTTCATTACTTAATATCTCTTGGTGTCTTGAGTTCCACGTAATACCATAATGCACTGAAGGAGGAGACTTTTAATAATTAATTTCCAATAAGTAGTTTTGCCCATTTATTTTATTTCTTAGGAATACCTGACTAAAATCTGCATCTATAGATTAGGAATTGTATCATGGAAAAAAATTGACTGTCATTTAATATGTTCAAATGCATCTGATTTTAGGAGAGGTTACAAATGTCTGAATTAAAAATATAACAATAGAAGAAGAAAAAAAAACTTTTCTGTCAGTGGAAAACATCACAAGTTTGGATGCGTTGTAGAACGGGTAAGAACTTCGAATATCTATATTTAAATTCAACTCAGTTAGAAGATGAGCATTTCAGTTTTGTGTGAAGTCATCTAACACTTCAGTGTGAAGGCACTTAACCATCACTTGCTAACTTGTCTACCACCTGAAGAAGTATTATGAGATGACTGTAATCCTATGGCACTAGGGATGACAAAAGCGATTTTTAAAACATGGTTATCCTTGAGAAGGTTGAGGGTGGGTGCATGGTATGAGGTCTGATTCCATCCATGAGCAACAACTGGGCATTTTACCCATGCTCTGATAAAGACTAAGTAGAATGAGAACTTGTGCCACATTTTCTCTGTGCCTATGTTAAAACAAAATATATTCCCAACCTAGAAACCCTCTCCACAAATACTATGGCTCTCCTCACTTCCTTCTGAGCCCTCACCAGAATTGCCTTTAACATCCAAAATTCTACCAACAGTCTTTCCAAGATTTTTTACTAAAAAACTTAAAACTCTTCCAGCCTCCACCCATTACTCAATTTCAAAACCACTTCCACATTCTAGGTATTTGTTAGAGCACCATCCAAGTACCAAACTATCCAGTACCAAATATCTTAGTCTGGGTTCTCTAGAGAA
>NW_004443954.1:3184457-3186117 GCF_000243295.1 Trichechus manatus latirostris
GTACTATGATAACTGAGGTTTCACTAAGTATATATAATCTAGTGAAGGGGTTTAGAAATGTTCATTCAACAAATATTTTCTAAATACTGATGATGTACTAGCCCTTGTTCTAGTGAATAACCAAACCCAAACCAAATCCATTGCTGTTGAGTTGATTCAGACTCTTAATGACCCTATAAGACAGAGTAGAACTACCCCATAATGTTTCCAAGGAGCAGCTGATGGATTTGAACTGCCCACCTTTTGGTTAGCAGCCTAGCTCTTAACCACTGCACCACCAGGGCTCCATTCTAGGGAAAACGAATACTATATTAAATAAGACTACAATAATCCCTACCCTCATGGAATTTACATTGTGGTGGAGCTTAGAAGGGGGGGAGCAAAAACAGACATTCAAGGAGAAAATAAACACGGTAATTTAAGGCACTTAAATGTTCTATACATTCCTTCTCATTTTTGACGACTTTCAATTTTCCTAGAGTCATACTTTGTACTTTCCACGTTCCAATTATTAATGGATGTTTGCAGCTGTTTCTTCTCATTTTGAGTCATACCACATGAACAAATGAAGGTCCCAAAAGCTTTACTCCATACACATCATTAAGGTCGACTCTACTTCAAGGAGGCAGCTCTTCCTCAGTCACATTTTGAGTGCCTTCCAACCTGTCATCTTCTGACACTATATCAAAAAATGGTTTGCTATTATTCATAAGGTTTTCACTGACCAATTTTTTAAGACGTAGATCACCAGATGCTTCTTCCTAGTCTGTCTTAGTCTGGCATAAAGATCAATATTCTAGGCACTAGTGAGTTGAAATGGACTGGTATTGGCCATTTTGAAATGGACAGTCGTATGGTCTACTATGCTGAGAATGACAAATTGAAGAAGAATGGCATCACATTCATTAAAGAACATTTCAGGAGGCAGAGCCAATGTGGCTCCATAGACAGACTCATCATGCTGTCCCTCTGCAGCAAAGACCCAAAAAACTAAGTAAAACAGATACTAAGGTCAATCCTGGAACCCTAAGCATCAAATGAAGGGATAAAGAACTAGATCAAAAACCAAATGGAAGAAGAAACTGAAGGAACACAAAGAGCAAGGAGAGATACAGAGTGGAAGTCCCCTGCCAACTAACAGTGTCACCATCTTGGAAAACAACAAGCAACGATCCCGGACAGGGAATACAGGAAAGCACAACAGGCGACAGCACCTGGTAACCAGAGAAACATGCTTTCCCACCCCTCACCCTTCTGCCCCAGATGCCACCTCTACCCCTTCCTGATGGGTCATGCTGTGCCACTCAGCTAAACAGACACCAGCCTGCCATTACCCCGAGTCTGCCCCACCCCCACCCATCACTTCCAGCAGTGCTGTTTTATGTCTCTTTCTTCCTTTTCTTTCTCCCTCCCACCTAGCCACATATGCCACCCACGTCCCTTCCCAATGGGCTAGATGTGCCACTCAGCTAGATAACTACCTGCCTGCCAGCCCCCAAACTCCAGCTCCTGCCATGCCATTTTTTTCTTTCTTTCCCTTTCTTCCTTTCCTTTCTCCTTCCCACCTAGCCATGTATGCCACCCCCACCCTTTCCTAACGGGTGACACCACACCACTCGGCTAGAGAACTACCAGCCCACCATCATCCCGGGTCTGCCCC
>NW_004443954.1:3186755-3188219 GCF_000243295.1 Trichechus manatus latirostris
CTACCCACCCCTCCCTGCTGGCCCTCACCATCCAGCCACAGCTAGAGCATCCTCAGATCAGACCTGCCGCTGCACCAGAACCACACTGCCCCTCCCCTCCTGCCATTCAGCTAGCTGCTGAACGGAGGGGATAGAGCACTTATCACTCCCCTTCAGACACTCCTGCCTATATGGCAAAGGGCTGTAAATTCTCCCACAGCACTGGACCAACATCAGGAGGCAGACAGCCCACACAGTCCTCCCTCAGCCACCTCTCCAAACCAGTGTACAGCAAAGTGGGCTAGCCCTGCCTGTTGCTTTACTGCCCACTCCAGACAAAGTGGTGAGAGCTGTCATGCCCACAGATGAGCAAGTATTAAAGCACCCCTGACCCATCCACCTCGACATACCAAAACAAAACAAAGAAGTAGCATGAAACAAACAAACACACAATAAATAAATAAAGAATATCTTAATGCTTCAGAGACAGCAGACAAAACACTAAAACATATTTTTAAAAAAGCAGGACAAGATGCCTCCAAAAGAAGCAAACAACAAAAATGAAGAATCACATAACCTTCTGGTAGAAGAAAAGGCAGTGACTACCTGATGTGGAATCCAAAAGGCTAATATTTAGGGCTCTCCAAAAGATTAGGAAAAAAATCAAGGAAATCATAGGGAAAAACAAGGAAAAATAGACAAAATCATGGAAAACACAGACAAAACCAAAAAAAACATAGCCAAAATCAAGGAAAACATACAGAAAGCAATAGAAAAATTCAGGAAAATAATACAAGAATAAAACATCAAAATAAATGAACAATTAGAAATCATACAAAAACAGCAATTAGAAATATAAAAGACAAACAACAAAATTTCAAAATAGAAGGCTTTAGAAGTACATTTGAAACAATGGAAGACAGACTCAGCAAGAATGAAGACAAACCATAGACGTCACTTTGTTTGATCAAAAATCAGAGAAAAGAATGAAGTAAAATGAAGAAAACCTAAGAACTGTGTAGAACACAATCAATAGCAAAAATCTGCATGTGATCAGAGTTCCACAAAGGGGGAGAAAACAGAAAACACAGAAAAGATTGTTGAAGATTTGCTGGTAGAAGACTTCCCAGATATCATAAAAGAAGAGAAGTTGACCATGCAAGAAGCTCAATGAACTTCATAGGATAGACCCCAAAAGAAAGTCACTAAGACATATCATAGTCACACTAACCAAAGACAAAGACAAAGAAAGAATCCCGAGAGCAGCTTGAGAAAAACAAAAAGTCACTTACAAAAGGGAAACAATAAGACTAAGCTCTGATTACTAGGCAAAAACTATGTAGGCAAGAAGGCAATGGGATGACATATATAAAACCTTGAAAGAAAAAACTGCCAACCAAGAATAATATATCCTGAAAAACACTGACTCAAATACAATAGTAAAATTAGGACATTTCAGATAAACAGAAATAAAGAGAATTAAAA
>NW_004443954.1:3194582-3195453 GCF_000243295.1 Trichechus manatus latirostris
TAACAAGATCTAGTAGTGGAGATAACCCCTGTAATGCAGGGCATAAATGATATTAAATATCTGCAACTGCTTGTCAAGAAGTCAATGTTTTCATGTTTCAGCACAGTTAGTGCTTTCTAAGCAAATTATACTGGAACCTAGATTAAAGGATAAAATTTTGGAAGTTGAATGATGACTGAAAGTGAGAAAACTCAATAAAGAGATTTACTTCCCTATAAGTATATGTCTGCATTTCAAAGGGAGATGAAACCCAGAACAATGGAAACATTCCAGGGGTTGTAACCCAGAGAGTTGTCTTATCTTTCCTCTGGAGATACTAATTAATATTCCAAAGAGTAGGAACACGGGGACCTTCCTCATCTCTGTCCAAGGAGACTTTACCCTTGTTGGGTAAACTACGTTCCTCTCCCTCTCTCAGGAGGGGAAGAAGTAGCATGTACATAGGCTCCCAGGTTCATAATTTGGTGGCACAGTGGTTAAGAGCTCAGCTGCTAACCCAAAGGCTGGCAGTTCGAATCCACCAGCCGCTCCTCGGAAACCCTATGGGGCAGTTCTACTCTGTCCTATAGGGTCACTGTGAGTTGGAATTGACTCATGGGCAATGGTTTGGGTTTTTTTGGTCTCCTTAGGTAGGAGATATTCCCTTTTTGCACGTACAATGTCCTTCTGGGTCTCCTCCCTTTACCCCAAATGGGGAAATAACCGGAGTGTATAGAGCCAATGTAGTTATTGCTATAAGTAATAATAGTAAGTCTGCCTTACTCTACAAACCTCAGGTTTGCATGCAGGTTAATATAAATAAATATAGATAATAAAAACTTATCAAGCTTGTATTGGCATTATTAAAAATGTTATGAAAATTAGAGAATTA
>NW_004443954.1:3196387-3197225 GCF_000243295.1 Trichechus manatus latirostris
ACAAAAAATCCCGTGGTCTAATATCACATGAGTCATTTGGTATCCAAAAGAGTTGTGTTTAATGAAAATAAAATAGAAGTGCCTGGGCCGGGAAAAGGCAAGTGGCTTTTATTGGTAGCCAAGTGGCAATTTCAGTTGCCGTACAATTGTCTATCTCACACCAGGCAGCCTGGCAAAGGTAGAGTCAGCTGCTCTGCTTCAATCTCCCAGCAGAGTTCAGAGATGACATCACCTCCCCTTGAGGAATGACACCACTAACTGGATGTAACGCAGCAACCTCTTACAAACTGTGGCCCCTGAAGGCTGCCGTGGGACTCCACAGCTGGCTCCACATGATGTTTGCTCAGCGGGGTTACCATCCTCTCACCTACTCACTCCCAATCAGTCATCTCACTGCTTCAGGTGCTTAGGCTTTTGTTTTGTGAAATATGGAAAAACTATGATATTCTTGATGTTCATGACAACAGTGACGAGTGTTCACTCTTCGTCCCCAACGCCGGTGTGTGAGCCAATACCAAGTGCCCTGATTTGCTTTCTTTTTTATTTTCCCTCCAGTTTGCTTACATTTAGTTTGGGGAAAACCACAAGTGGTAAACTTCTTAGGAAGTTCTGTCCATATTCTTTTGAGCTTTCATTTTTCTCTGTTTTTCTATTCGTCTCTTTTTTTCCTCATTTCTTGTCATCTTTTGTAGTAATCAGATATGTTTATTTATTTCATCCCCCTCTACTATTTTCTGATTAAGAATTGTTTACTTTTTAAAAATTAATGTATTGTAAAATTAATTTTTGTGTGTTTACAGTGTTATGAATATTAACATATATGTATATATGTGTGTGT
>NW_004443954.1:3198911-3200304 GCF_000243295.1 Trichechus manatus latirostris
CTGGAGCTCATCTCTTCCTTCTCTTTACAGCGCCATTCACAGTGCAAAACTTTTCATTTAGATGAAGTCCAGTTCATCAAGTTTTTTCTTTCATGCATCATGCTTTTGATGTCATGTCTAAGATCTCTTTGCCTAATCCCCAGACATAAAGATTTTCTCCTACGTTTTCTTCTAATTTTTTTATAGTCGTATGTTTTTCATTTACATATGTGACCCATTTTGAGATAATTTTGTAGAGGCATGAGGTTTAGGTTGAGGGTTTTTGCTTTTGTTTTATATGGCTATCCAACTGTTCCTACACGATTTGTTAAAAAGATTGTAATATCTCTACTGAATTGCCTCTGCTTCTTTATCAAAAATAAACTGCCCAATATTTGTGTGGATCTATTTCTGGACTCTCTATTCTGTTCCATTGACCTATGTGCTTATCCCTTTGCCAATGCCACACTGTTTTTGAATGCTTTGGCTTTGTAGTAAATTTTAAAATTGAATAGCATGATTTCCCCATCTTTATTCTTCTTGTTTAAAATTGTTTTGGCTATTCTAGTTCCTTTGCCTTTCCAAATAAATTTTAGAAGCAGCTTATCTATATCTACCAAAAAACCCTGCCAGGATTACGATTGTAATTACATTAAATCTATAGCTCATCTTAGGGAGAAATGACATCTTTCCTCTGTTGTGTCTTCAAATCCATTAAAACAGTTGGTTTCTCCATTTATTTACGTCTTCTTAGATTTCTCTCATCAGCATTTTGTAGCTTTCAATATACAGATGCAGTACTGGTTGCAGTAAATTCATACCTAAGTTTTCGAAGCTATTGTAAACAGTAATTTTTAAAATTTTGATTTCCGATTTTTTTATTAGTAGTATATATAAATATGACTGATACTTGTGTGTTTATCTTATCTTCTGTCACCTTGATAAACTCACTTATTAATTCTAGGAGCTTTTTTTTTGGTCTTCTTGAGATTTTCTACACAGACAATCATATGTTTTCTGTACATAGGGGCAGTTTTATTTTTTCCTACCCAATCTGTAGAGTTTTTTCCCCTTGCCTGATTACACTGACTTGTACTTGCAGTGCAGTGTTAAATAGGAATTGTTGCCTTGCTCCTAACCTTAGGAATAAAGCATCAAGTCTTTCACCATTAAGTAAGACAGTAACTGTAGGTGTTTTTTGTAGATGACCTCCATCAAGTTGAGTAAGTTTGCTTCTAAGTTTGCTGAGAATTTTTGTCATAAGTTGATGTTGAATTCTGTCAAACTTTTTTCCTACATCAACTCATTTGATGATAGGGTTTTTCTTCTTCAGATTGTTAATATGTTGGTTTACATTGGTTGATTTGCAAATATTGAATAAGCCTTGCATTCACAGAATAAAACCTCTGGTGGC
>NW_004443954.1:3202204-3203198 GCF_000243295.1 Trichechus manatus latirostris
TTTATAACCTGGCCACAGTATAAGCAAGACTGACTAGACCCTGACCACCAAGCTCCTTCTTTTTTATGTGCTCTTGTCCAGTCTTCCAGAATTGTCCCCCTTAACTTTTCATCCACATGTCAGTGTATCCTGCTCTTGCTTTTGACTTGATCTCAGCAGACTCCTCTGAATCAGGGACATTGCTATGCTGACTGCTAAGTTTTAATTCTTGCAGGGAATTATAACACTTTTTTCCCATTTCCCTTGTTTCTCTACTGAGAGTTCTCAGGATTAAAAAAAGAATTTAAATCCCCTAAGAAATGCTGGGAAGGAATTTCTACATGGAAACACTGATGTTGAACTATAGATACCTATTTTTAATTCTATCTAGCTTAGTATTTCATGGTCATAGACTGAGTTTTCTCTGTAGCTGAATCTAATTTAATACTCAAGTCTCCATTCCTGCTAATGGTAAAAAATGTAACATTGCCAATTCAAGGTATTCCAGTCATTTCTGGTTGTAAATATGGATAAATTCAACCATCTCAAGACATCCCCTTTTTCCTTCTCTTTCTTTCCACTCCTTGGATGCTCTGATCTTTTCAGCGGGCTTCATAGCTTCCTGGCTGTATATTAAGGCTCTTGTGAATGAGTTGGCATGGCATTCCCACTGCTGACTGCATATAACTGATTCAAGAGGAAGGAGGAAACTTATATCATGTCTCATATTCTCTTACTGACAATTCTCTTTTATATCTCTCTTAGGTCTCTTCTCTGCAGTGATGTGGATGTTATTTCACAGAGCTGGGGCTACTTTTAATTTAGTAGGTGTGCCTAATCATAGATTACCAAAGGCATAAGGGCCAAAGAAAAATGAGACATTAAAAGAAATTAGCTAATCATATCTTCTTCTAATTTTAGACAGAGTAGAACTGCCCCATATGGTTTCCAGGGAGCAGCTGGTGGATTCCAACTGCCGACATTTTGGTTAGCAGCCGAGCTCTTAACAACTGCA
>NW_004443954.1:3208299-3209072 GCF_000243295.1 Trichechus manatus latirostris
TTGCCTTCTTGCCTGCGTGGTTTCTGCCGAGTAATCAGAGCTTAGTCTTATTGTTTCCTCTTTTTATGTGGCTTTTCATTTTTCTCAAGCTACTCTCAGGATTCTTCTTCTTCTTTGGTTTTAGCCAGTATGATTATGATATGTCTTGGTGTTTTTCTTTTGGGAACTATTCTATATGGGATTCTTCGAGCTTCTCGGATGGTCAGCTTTTCATCTTTCATGATATTAGGGAAGTTGTCTGTCAGCAAATCTTCAATGATCTTCTCTATGTTTTCCATTTTCTTCCCCTGTTCTGGAACTCTGATGAAACCGGTGGAGGCCTCATACAGGGAAGAAGAGTGGGGGGTAGGAAAGTGTGTATCGCTGGTTACTGGGTGCTCTGTCTCCTGTTGGGAGCTCCATGAAGTTGCCCTCCCATACTCCCTATCTGCATTCTTTGGTGACTGTAGTCCAAGATGGCAAATCTGGCCACGTTAACTGGTAGGAGACCTCCACTTCACAGCTCTCCTTGTTCTCTGTTCTCTGTCAGTTTCTTATGCCATTCAATGCTTGATCGAGTTCTTTATTCCTCCATTTGGTGCTTAGGTTTCCAGGAATGACATTTGTATCAGTTGGACATAGTTTTTCAGGTCTTTGCTGCAGAAATCTTCATTTTTGAAAGCACTCCCAATGACTCTGATGCAAGTAGTCTGGGACCACACTTCAAGAAAAACTGCCCTTGAAGCTCTATAAGGATCCATCTCAATTTTACCTGGAAAAATCAGATAGGAATT
>NW_004443954.1:3210667-3211985 GCF_000243295.1 Trichechus manatus latirostris
TCTGGATGGAGGTGCAATTTGAGATGTGGGTACTTTAGTTTGGGGAAGTCCATTTGATTCTGGAAAGTTGAGACAGGGATAAGGCTCAAGCCCAGAAGAGAAGTAAAACACTTTAGGCTTGTAATCTGGTCTGATTTTAAGAAGAGAGGTAAGAGAGAACTACTTTTCTGATTATCTAAGCCTGTTCACCAGGGGAATTAAGGAGCAGGGAGCGAGAACAGAAATTCTACCCAGGAACAAAAGCTGTACATTTGTCAAGATACTGTCAGAGCAGTTGTTCCAGAAAGGTATTTCCAAGAGCCACAATTTCTTTCTGATTAATGGAAGACATACACTTTTCTTAGGTAATTTTTATTAGTCAGAGTCTAAAAATTTCATGACACAAGAGGGATTGATGTAGAATTTTGTTCAAGTATGTCAACTACAGTTAAACATTACATCAACTGACAAAATGATACTAAGAATAGGCAGCTAAGGTGCACCTGGTAGGCCTAATTAGCTGCCTTTATGTGAAGTAAATCTTCCTTAGTGAATTAATTGCACACAGCTACCAAGAGAACGTTAAAGAAGCCCTAGTCTCTCTTCAGAACAAGAATCTTCTCATGGTGAGTTAATTTCTAGACCTTCACTAGTACCAAGTGGAACTATCAATCAAAAGCCACTGTTCACTATGGAAAACCAGGGTAGAAGTAAAGGATGAAGTGGTGTTGAATGATTATGGAAATTTCTTCACCATTTACGAGCTTCTCCAAGTACCAAAAACAATTAGGAGGCAGAGAACATAATATATCCCCAATGTGTTGGTTCTAAGTTAAGCCCAATAATAATTACAGAATTTCTTATTAAGTGACCTTAAAGGTATATCCAGTGTAGAAGCTCTTTAAATGTGAATCTGCTGCTGTAAATACAATTTTCCATGGTTTCTTGTAATAAGAAGTGAAGGGAGCTGTTCATTTAAGGCAGAACTGATGTTGCAGACTAAGTTTTCTTGGTATCACAGAGTATTATGTTATCACAGAGTAATTCCTGGTATTAGAGTATTAATGCCAGGCCTGTTAGAAGTACATGTGTGTTTATAGGGCCCACTCCAAAGTAAAGTCTCAGGCATAGAAAATAAACAGCATCACTGAGTCACTGTTTATTTATCATTGCTAGCCTAGAATTCATTTAAATGGCACTGACTGTCCGAAGCTTTAATTTGAGCCACAAATATTCTCAATGGATTGCCATGGTGTTGAAAAGACATGTGCGCCACGTATTTTTACCTCATCTGCCTTTCAGCATCTAAGAATCACAGCTCAGCAGTGATTAAAAACAG
>NW_004443954.1:3212191-3231480 GCF_000243295.1 Trichechus manatus latirostris
GTTAGCTTTTGTTTATGCCAAGGGCTTTATATTGCTACATTAAAATGGTTTAAAAACCTATGCATGCTACTGACATTTATCGATTCAGATATATTTTTGGCTTCTTGAAAAATGTCCTATGTGGAAACTTTCACAATTCGGAATCTTTCCTCAGACATCTATTCTTTGCTGGAACACACCATTTTGTACCCCAGCAGCTCCCCTTAATGTTCTCAATGTCTTATTAATGATTGGCCTATGGTATTGAAATCCTACTCCTTTGAATATGTTTTGCCCTCAAGAAGCTCACTTGTGTTTTAGTCCCTCGAGCTCTCCCCTTGCTTAATGTCAGGATTTACTAAAATGCTGCACCTCGGCTTTTCAAGACTGGTTTAGCAAATGTGGAAATAATGCAACTGTCTACACTTAAAGGGAATATTATTTGAAAATCTAAGAAAACTAAGCTCCTATAACACAAAAGTAAACTTTTGGTAAGTGTAATAACAAAGGTGTGAAGAAGATGCTAGCAAAAAAGTACAAAGGAGGGGCCCCTAGGCCAGCTTGGGAAATGATAAAGTTTAGTTCTGTTCGACAAGTACTTGCTCTGCACCCTCTTCGTCCCAAGTATATCCAACAAAAGATGAAGGAAGAGGATGGGGCAGAGAGGTCACTGATACAGGTTCAAAAGTCATTGAAGAAAGAGAAAAGTCTCCTTGGTATAAGTTGACAATAGCAATAAGCATGGACTTCAAAGGAATAGAGAGCTCTGAGAGACACCGTAGTGTAGTTAAGAACGGAAACTCTGAAGTCAAACAGACATGATGGTGGAGTCTTTGCTCCATCACTTACTACCTGTGTGACCATAAGGTGAGTGACTCAACCTCTCTACTTCTCAGTTTGTTCACTTGTATAGTTGAGAATGACAATAACGATACATACCTCCGAGAGTTTTTGTGATCATTAAATATGTTAATTCACATAAACTGCCCAGCACATAGTAATCATCTAGTACATGATAGCTGCTACTACTATGATGGACTCAAACACGCGAACAATCATGAAGATGGTGCAGAAATGGGCCATGTTTTGTTCTGTTATACAGAAAGTTGCCATGAGTCAGAGTCGACTCAAAGGCAATTAACAATAACAGCTACTATTTTTAATAGAGTTATGCCATCAATAAGCCTAGGAAAAGATTTTTTTTCACTTAATGCACAAAATAAATAATTCTCACTTAGAAAGTAAATGAGAGCATGTACATAGATCATGTAACATATTGCCTAGCACATGGTAAACACTCAGTGTGCATACATTTCTATTATCATAGAGCTTTCTACCGTTCTGAGTTAGTTGTACTCTATAACCTCAAAACACTATCTTGTTATCCTTCTTTTTTAAGGTTTTATATATATAAGATTGGTCTTGGTAACTTTTGCTCAATAAAGAGACAAAAAAATAGGGCTTTCCAGATATCATGGCCTTCAAAACCTTATACGCTCCACATCAGAGTATCGAGTTTTAAAATCTCATTTGAGTCTAAACAGAAAAGCAGCTCCATCAAGGTTCCTGCTTAAGCACAGGTGGTAGCTTTCAGATGATTGCAGTTCATCTTTGCTGTTTGATCACGTGGTCTCTAAAAGTTACTGAAGCATACACAACAGAGACACGGCAATTTGCGAAATCTGCCCAAATGTCTCACCCAAATACTGCTGATCGTAATCCATATACTTTTACTGGAACTTCTGGTGAAATTCAGTGGATATGCTTCCTCAGCAAGAGCTAAAATGTAAGCATGTAAAAGTTATAAATATTTGACAGGCTTGTTTAGAAAGGAAAATTCCACCATCTGGGTTCATTTGCAATTCTAGCCATCTCCCATGTAGAATGGGTAGACTAAGACAGTCACCCAAATAAAACATGTAAACAATGTCCTGTGCTTTTCTCTGGCTTGACAGAAAAAAATTTAGAATTAAATTTTAAAAGCTATTTGTAATCCCCTTTTCTTGTATTTCTTTAAATTTTTTAATAAAATGAAACAATAAAATGTAGTCAATACTATAACAGAACTGGAGTCCCTGGGTGGTGCAAACAATTAACGTGCTCAGCTGCTAACTGAAAGGTTATGCTTTGAGTTCACCTAGGACACCTCAGAAAAAGACCTGGCAATCTACTTCCAGAAAATCAGCCACTGAAAACCCTATGGAGCACAGCTCCACTCTGACAAACATGAGGTCACCGTGAGTCGAAACTGACTCAACAGCAACTGGTTTGGTTTGTGGCTCTGTTTTTTAATAACAAAATTAATAAGATGGAACATCCGATACTCATAAACCTTAAACAACTGAGCTAAAGCACCTGTATCACTAAAAAATACACCTGAATGTAATCAAACTTGAAATAGTCAAATATTTTTAAATATATACGGATGTATTCGGTGAATGACTTATTTTCTTCATTATTTCAAGGTATAAAATGAGTTTCTTTGACTATTAAGGTCTAGTGTGTATTTGAGATAAAAATGTCTATTACTATATTACAGAGGTATTTCTAGTCACATAAATTTCCACATAGCCATTAACTTTTGAAGAATGTTATACATTGAGACTGAATTTTTCTTTACTTAGACGAAACTCAACAATTACAAAATCAAAAAACAAATGAGATTCTGAAGTCACAGAGGCTAGATAAACCCTGGAAGCTATTGCCCTAAGATAATCTTTCAACCTAAACCAAAAATATCCCCTGGAGTCTTCTTAAAACCAAACAATAGGTTAGCTTAACTAGTAAAGAATGTCTGCCTTGAGCATTATGTTCTTTTAAGATCTGTCTACATGGGATCAAATTGACAACAGCAACTTGAAAGATTCGATAGGAAACTTAGGGGGCAGTGAGTTTATGTAATGGGGGAGGAAGTACTCAGAAAAGGAGGGTGAGAATGGTTGCACAACTTGAAGAATGTAATCAATGTCACTGAACTGTACATGTAGAAACTTGATTTGATGTATGTTTTGCTGTGTCTATTCTCAACTACAAAAATAAAATAAATTTTTTAAAAAAAGGAAATGAATCAATGATATATCCATTCAGATATAATTTGATAGATAATATCATGGAAGATTAACTTCTTTTAAATTGGAAGTTATAAAATAAGCCTCAAGACTTTTCACATATGCAAAAAATAATTTGTTTATATTTGAGGAGAAAGTATTTTTGCTTTTAGTATGAAAAAAATACATAAGCACTTTTTTTATTTTTATGAGATAATATTACATTGGAATCATGAAAACCAATAATTGCCTAGGCTTTTGTTTCAATTTTTCTGACATGTGGAAATAATCTCTTTCTTGGAAATTTTAAAAATAAAAGGCTACATTTGGGGAGCAATGGGCTTCAAATTCCCAAAAGATTATAACTGAAATGCCAGCGTTTCAAGAACAGGACTCCTTAAAGCAGTGGCTGTATCTGGGTTTGAGCCGTGTTTGAATTCACATTTCCAGATCCCTGTCTTTTGCCTCCTCACTTCTACTGTCACCAGCAGTACCATTCCTAGTCCCCAGCTGAGCTTCACTCTACCTCTGAGTCACAATCCCATCAACCTTTATACTCAGTCTTCTGGTCAATACCAACATACACAGTGTGATGGGGTATATATAACAGAGGTATGAACCAAATGCTTTAGGAACAGAGGAAAGAATGACTAACTGTGCTTGGGAAAATCAAAGTATGTGTTCAATCTGCACAATGAAGCTGGGAAGAAAGGGAAGGGCATTGCCAGCAGAGTAGATGTGAACATGTGTCTCCTTCAGGACCTATGAGAAGACATCACTGGAGGGACAACTACCAGAAGATTCCACCCAAAGAAGTTGATCACTTCTATTCACTCAAGGCAAATATTCATGTGAGGATTTTACCAGACTTTGCCATGGAATCAGCAGAGTTACATAATAATGGGGGAAAGAGATGTACACGGAAGCAGAAAAATAGAAGTTTCCCAAAATATCCAAACAGTGTAACTACCACTTTGATGGTTTTATTTTCTTCACGTTATTTCTCAGAAGCTAAAGAATTATTCAGCACTTAAAAGTATTCATAAACACGTATGTCTTATTGAAAAACCTTTGCTCCTGCTTAATTATACTTGAGTGTTACAAGGGATTTGTAATCTTTTTTTTTCCCCTATTAGTTGCAATAATATTCATGATCTGATTTTTGTTGGAAGGAGTTTAGCTTTTTATTCAAACACATATTTTGTTATTCTTCCAGGTCAACGTGAGACACTTGGATAGTCAAAGCCCATGGAGTTTTCTTTTTTAAATTTCTGCCCCTTATTTTTTTCTTTCCTTGGTCCCAATAAAATAAAATAAAATAAAATAAACTTCAAATAGTCATTATCATTTTTCTAGGCTGTTCAGCACATTTTGATCCAGGATACCTTAAATAGCTTATGCACATTTAAAAAAAATGGGGGCCAGATGTTTTCATCTAAATTTCCCTGAGGCCCTTTATTTGTGCCTTAGGCCGGTCATCGCTTATCCCATCTTTCTTGGCTCACCCAGCAAACAAAATCAAAAACAATGTGCCAAGATTTCAAAGCTAGTGATCAGAGAGGTGGAGAGAAAAAATCGAAGAGCAGTTTTTTCTCATTTTTTGTCCAAACCAGAAATTATCAGAGTCTCTTCTCTGTTATTTTTTTCAAATTCTTTAATAAAAATCCAAAAAATACCAAACCCATTGCCACCAAGTCGATTCCAACCCATAGCGACCCTATAGGACAGAATAGAACTGCCTTACGGGGGTTCCAAGGCTGTAATCTTTACAGGAGCAGGCTGCTGCCTTTTTCTCCCTCAGAGCGGCTGGTGGGTCCAAACTGCCAGCCTTTCAGTTAGCAGCCAAGCACTTAACCACTGTGTCATCAGTCTCCTTCTTTAACAGGAAAACCAAAAAACCAAAGCCATTGCCGTCGAGTGGATTCCTACTCACAGCTTATGTATAGTACAGACAGAGTAGAACTGCCCCATAGTGTTTCAGAGGGACAGCTGGTAGATTTGAACTGCCAACCTTTTGGTTAGCAGCCAGCTGAGCTCTTAACCACTACGCCCCCAGGGCTCCAGGAACCATTATTTAAATCACTTCAATTATTCAGCCTCAACCAGGAAATCTAGAAATGATTTATGTGCTATAATGTAATTAACACAGTTGTTAAGAATACTATCCCATATGATGCAATTCCAAGACACAGCTGAATATATTAAACTTGCTCCTTACATGTTTAAAGTTTTTTTAATACCTGAATATTTTTAGTATTGATAAAAACACACACACACAAAAGATGAGTATAATATACATTCTGTATTAGTAAGAATAATGCTAGCTGCTGTAACAAATAAACTTCCAAATGTCCACGTCTTCACCCTACAGATTTTTCTTGCTCAGGTGAGTTCAAAGTGGGTGTTCCTGATCAGCAACAAGTTCCCTCCATGCTATGATTCCTTCTGTTTTTGATTCGGCCATTTCCTAAGCCTCGACTTTGTCCGTGAAAGAAGAAAGTATGTGGGAAAGACTAGGGAGGATTTAAGTGGGCTGGGTCTATTTATGGCATAAATCACTCTCTTCTGACTCCATTGTCAAGAAGACATATCATGCCTAGATACAAAGGAGGCTGGGAAATGTAGTTACTGTTTCGACAGCCATTTCCAAAACAACTGTAGTCTATCAAAGGGGGAACACAAATGTTGGTGGATTACCGGCTGTCTTAGTCAGGGTTCTCCGGAGAAACAGAACCTGTGAGATATATATACAGAGAGAGAGAGATTTACTTCAAAGGATTACCTCACAAAATTTTGGGGGCTGCAAAGTTCAAAATCTGTAGGTCACACTGCAGGCTGAAGGGAGACTTCTGCAGCCTTGCATCCCAAGATATGTAGGTCAGGAAACAGAAAGAGTGCAGAGCAGAGTGAGTGAATTGTGCCAAAATATAGATTTATAGCCTGAAGGCAGACCACACCCTAAGGAACTCCTCCTTTCAACTGATTGATGGCATTACATTAGGTCACATTATAGAAGATGATTATATTACATTGCATGAGGTTACATTATGGAACAGCAACTAGACCAGTGTTTGGCAATACCACTGGGAACCATAGTCCAGCCAAGCTGACACATAAAATTAACCATCACACTAGCCATCATTACAACATAGAGTTCCAAAAACAAATACTGGAAACTAAAATGTTAAATGGTCTTAAACCATGGATAAAAAGATGCAACAGCAGCAAGCTAGAAAACACTTTCCACTGAGACCAGGACAGGTTTTCCCTGTTAACCGCTGCTATGTGTGCTGTTGTAAATCGTTCATTTAGGTTTTATTTCCTTTCTCCCATCTTCTTTTATCTACTTTTTCAAGTTATTACATCTAAAACTGAATCGTTACTTTTCTTGCTAAAATCCCAAAATAAGATGTATTAAATGATAGGGATATTTTAAATCTCACATTGACAAAGCTGGGAAGCACTTTAGTGAGTATTTAATTTAAAATTCTTATTTTATAGATAGAGGAAAAGTGATGCAGTGGTAGAAGACGAACCAAACCAACTAAACTACTGGAGCCAATTTTATCATGTCCTAATCATCCTTGTGGGAAACCCTGGTGGCGTAGTGGTTAAGAGCTACAGCTGCTAACCAAAAGGTCGGCAGTTCGAATCCCCCAGGCGCTCCTTGGAAACTCTACGGGGCCTTTCTACTCTTTCCTGTTGGGTCGCTATGAGTTGGAATCGATTTGTTGGCAACGGGTTTGGGTTTTTGGTAATCATACTTGCATCTGAAGTCAATAATCGATGTGAGTGTAATGGGTGTGCCTTTATATATTTTGCTATACACAAAAATTATTAAATCCATATTACAGGTAATACCAAAATTAATCAGTAATGTTAACATTGGCTACATTAACTGATTAATAGCCAACTCTGTTACTAAAAAGAGATGCAATTCTTAACATCTAACCCTTCATCCCTAAAATGAGACTTGAATTTGGTAATATCTAATTCCTACCTGAAGGAGCCATGGTGGTGCAATGATTAAGCATTTAGCTACTAATCAAAAGGTGGGCACTTCAAACCCATCAGCCACTCTGTGGGAGAAAGATGTGGCAGTCTGCTTCCCTAAAGATTAATACCTTAGAAACCTTATGGGGCAGTTCTACGCTGCCTATAGTGTCACTATGAGTTGGAATCCACTCAACTGCAATGGGTTAATTCCTACCTAGTAGAAGAAATACCGTGGTAAAATAATTTCTAACGTCCCTTCTATTTCTATGATTCTAGATCTTGTAGAAGTTAATAGATTAATTTTTAGCTAATTAACATCCATATCGTTGCTAAACTAGCCTTAACATCATTCTAATGATGTTTAGAATGATCCACATCCATATGCTGTTTCTTATTACACTGTTTTGCGTACATGTAGTCCCCTGCTTACAACGTATTCGAGTTTCTCGAACTACATTTACAACAGTCCTTTTTCTTTTTTTTTTTTTTGGTTTGGTTTTTTGGACATCTTATTGTTAGTGATATGTACTATATACAACGTTGCAGGGTGTAATTTTCTGATGTCAACATTCTCAGACGTTCAATTTTGTGATTTACTGTTCAAAACACTGTCGTATAGATTTCGTTTTCTAAACTAAATCAGGGGCTTCAGTTACTTGAAAACACGGAGCTAAACACTGATCACTTTGCTAACGTCGATACGCAGAGTCGGGAAGCAGTGAGACGTTACCACAAAATATATGAAGAAAAAAGAAAAGGACCACACAGACAATTTTCACTAATTTTCTGACTAGAAATGCCATCCCTATTCCCAGGGATAATCCAGATGATCTAGAACCTTCCACAAGTGGAGTTATTTCTGCAGCTGACAAAATGCCAGTATCATCTAACTCTTTTTCATTGTTGGAGTAACTTTTTATGATTTGTGTATTTTTTATGTATGTAGGTATTAAAATATATCTCTAAGTTTATATGTAATATTTCCAAACCCAAAGACAAGTAACCATCAGATTTATAAAGATACTGATAATAAAAGGCAATAACAATGAAAACTAAAAAATAAAAATGAGGTATCTGAAGTACATCAGATGACTTACTTATGATGAAGTCGTCAGAATGGAACCCCATGGTAAATCGGATACCACCTGTAATTTCAAGATGATCTAGTTAAAGTCAATATGGGAACTTTGTTAGAAATGAAATGTACATGGCTGTATTAAGTGCAAATATAGAATGGACTTTATTCAGGACTTAAAGACATAAATTCATACTGGTGTGTAATGATACATAAGCATGACCTTTCACTGGAAACAGAGATCATCGTCATCCAGTGTTGCTTGGTGTTTTGTTTATAAAGTTATATTGAATTTTTGTAGTGAAACCTGAACCCAAATGAAAATTTTCTTGATGTGAGGTTTATTTCTAGAGGTTTTGGGTTTGTCTATAAACTCCAAATCCATGTGTGGTTCATAGAAAATGTTGGTAAGACTCAATCAACTTTTGGAAAACCTGGATAGAATTTTGAGCAATTACGAACAAGAGAATGGATGTATTTTATTTACTTTAGACCAGCTTCTGTGGGTTTTGAATGTAGAATTGAACAATTGGGGTTTAAGTTCCATTCACAGTGAAAACATGACTTCCTAGTGGAAAGAAAAGACCTGGGGGAGAAAAAAACTTTTACTTTGGAGAAATATAAAAATTGTTCGTGCATAAGCTCTGGAACCAAAACACAGCGGTTGAAAAGATGTCCCCTGAGGAATTTAAAGAAATAGTGTAATACAGTGTGTTACTATGGATTGTTATTCTTCCCACTGAAGTGAATTCCCAGACATTATAAGAGGTGTCGACGCACACAATCTTCTTGGGGTGGAAAAGAAATGTTAACCTCAGTCCTATGTTGATTGACTAAATTCCAAAGGTTGTTTTTAGAATAAACAACACAGTGTTTTAAAAAGCAAACAGTTCATAATTGATGCGTTGTCTAAATTCAGCTGATTGTTTTTCAAATAGTAGGTTCTTGGGAGGTAAATCGATGAAATCATTACCATCCTTGTTTCAGAAGCACACAATCGGCAATCTGATATGAACGGGTGAATCCACTTGTGCTCTGTGACAATGTGTCCTGCTCAGACATCAGCTACAACCAGAACATTGGTTGATTCAAAAGGTTGGAGGAAACCTGACTGCTATATTTGGAGGTTTATGCTTTTCCTTTTTGGCATTTCGTAGATTTTGATTGGAAGGCTTCATGGAAGAAGTGAGTCTACGAGAGGTACACCAAGAAAACTGGTGATAAACTGGCAAATTACAAGGAAAAATAACTTCTTCCAATCATACGGAGATAGTGTGGAAGAGCGGTATGAATAATGAATGTCAGAGGTTGTAGTTAAAGGGATGATTAAGCCTCAGGTCCAGGGCAGACTGAAGATTTGGAAACAAGACGACGTCCGTCATGGCTTATATACAGTATTGGATTCTCTTTTGCTAGAAAAACACATTTTTAAATTAAGGATGGAAACATTTGTAGAAATTCAAAACCAGATTATTAAACCTATAACTTTTGAAATCAGTTCTACTACTCAAGACATAGCCAGATTCTTCTCTCTCAAGAGAAAAAAGATTCCTAGAGATGAGTTTTGGACTAATTTGGGCTTCAATTTGAGTAGATGCTTTTGGAACAAGCCCAGGTCAATTCTAAAGCCAATGCAGTCTGGTTTTCAAATAAACCTGGACTGAGTTAAGGGTTAGGGTGACAGCCATCGGAAACCTGCAAACAGGTGAAATTTCGCAAAGCAGGCTCACTGGAATTGGTTTTTAAGATTTCTCCCCACCGAATTTTGGAGGGGCCAGCTGAGGTCCTGAAAGGTTGTTCTAGATTTGAGTTTGTTTAAATAAGGTTGTATGCAAATACCTAGAGAAACCAAATGTCATGTTTTGTGGAACTTTGCCTAATTTGAAAGCTATCTCCTGAAAAGACCCAGACTTAACCTAGATTTATAAAAAGTGTTGGAAATTGTTACATTTGGTAAGCAGGCTGATTTGTAAGCAAATTGAGAAAGAAGAAGTTTTTTCATTTGTTTTGTTTTTAGTTTAAATGTCATTCAAATTCCATGAATTCTAAGTTTTTAATTCAACAAGTGGGGGTGAAAAGCTTAGAACTGCTAGAAAGAAGAGATTCAAAAATAGAGAATTTTGAACAGAAGGTAGAGGGAACTGTTAATACAAAAACTCTCTACCTGACTAATTCAAACTCACAAGCAAAGAAGTATTTGGGGGGGAAAAAAGTAGAATTTTTAACACAGAAACTTTATTATAATATTACCTAGATTGTAGATGATAATAAAAACTCCAGTCTGCCATTTTCTCCTTGTTAATTATTTTTCTGAACAGATTATTTTAAGCTCTCAATCATGTATTTAATATAGTCATCTGAATCCAGCGCCAATGAAGATTACTCAGAAGTAGTATGTGCCTATGCAGCATGTTACACAATTTTTTTTTTTTTAATTCTTAGGCAAATCAGTAAACTCTAATCAAACTATACTTACTGAACGTCAGTGATGGTATTCTCTGTAACTTTTTTAAATACCCAAGGTATCGAACAATGTGCTAGCTGGAGACTAAATCCTATCACAACTTTATGCTTTTAAAATTTTAGACCATACCAAGCTCTATCCACTGGGAGAAAGAAAAATGATCAACCTAATAGCAATGGACAACCTTCACATCAATTCCCCCTAACAGGAACCAAGGACTTTTGGGAAAATAGTTGATTCCAAATTTGGGGCAGGAAATGTAAAATTAACTTGAAGCAACTTGTCATACCAGAAATCAAAGAAGCTATCAAATTATATTATGAGCATAAGACTAGAACTCAGGAGCCAACTTGAATAAGCTTATATTGGCCAAAGATAGGACAGTCTGAGTATCAGTAAGAGAATAACAACAATGGATCGAAACACTAAAAATGTGTTTAAATCTCTGAGTTTATAATATTACCCAGAAAACCCTCATTGGACATAGTAGGTAACCAATCCACTATTCTGAAAACCGGAAAATAATAGAAAAGGGTCAAGCTTTTAGTTGTTACTTTACCCCAGCATTAGCAGCCAATATTGGAAGAGATGAAGGAAAGAGCAAAGGGCTGAGATATCAAAGATAAGCAAGCTATTGATATAAAATATGGAAGAAAAAGAAAAATGTTCAAGTCTTCTTTTCACATACCCCTTCACCATTCCAATTACCTCTCCAGAGGTTTCCGCTATTGAAAGTTTTACTGTTAAATTTTTTCATATGTACTTAACATTTGTCTTTATATAAATGGAATCACACATAATATATACAGATATATTATGCGTGCATATATATGTATACATTTATTAATCTTCAGTTTGCTCATGATCTTTCCACTTTTTAAATAGCTTCATAGTATTATGGATGTAGCATAATTTAGTAATTCTCCAATTGATAAGTAAGATTGTTTCTAATTTTTTTTGTTACAAGCTCTACTATCATACACATCCTTATTCATCTATCTCTGTACACCTATGCAATAATTTCAATAAGCTAGAGTCTTAAAAAGTCAAATTATTGGGTCAGATCATATATGCAATTTTAACTTCTTTATTGAGGTAAAAATTGACATAAAGAAATAAATAAAGTAAACAATTTGATAAATTTTGACATGTATACATCCATGAAACCATAACCATCAAAAAGAAAAGATAATGAACATTTCCATCACCCCTACGAGTTTCCTCTCGCCCCTTTATAATCCTTCTCTCTTGCCCCTTCCCCCATCCCCAATCACTGAACTGCTTTCAGTCACTATAGATTATTTGCATTTTCTAGAATGTTATGTAACTAGAACCACAAGGGATGCAACCTTTCAGTCTGGCTTTCTTTCACTCAGAATGGACATTTTTATATTTATCTATGTTGTTGCATGGATCAGTAGTCCATTCCCTTTTATTGCTGTGTAGTATTACATTGTCCACCACCCATCTGTCAGTTTGTCATACTGTGGTGGCTAGCATGTTACTATTGTCCTAGAAGTTGTGCCACGGGTATTCAAACGTCAGCAGGGTCACCCATGGTGGACAGGTTTCAACGAAGCTTACCGACTAAGAGGAACTAGGAAGAAAAGCCTGGTGAACTACTTCTAAAAATTAAACAGCGAACATCTTATGGATCACAACAGAATATTGTCCAACTCACTTGCTTTGGACATGTTATCAGGAGGAATCACTCGCTGGAGGAGGACACCATGTTTGGAGAAGCAGAGAGCCAGCAGGGGGAGGTAAACCCTCAGTGGGAAGGACTGGCACTACAGCCACAAGGATGGACTCGAGCATGTCAGCAAACATGAGGATGACACAGGACCAGACAACGTTGCATTTTGTTGTGCAGATGGTCACCATCAATGGAGTCGATTTGAGGGCAGCTATCTACCTAGTATTACATTCTATGCATGTGCTACAATTTATCTGTTCACCTATTGATGATTTCCTGCCCAACTGGCCTTGAACCCACTTCCAGAACTCACATTCAACTCTTCCCCAATTCTTTCCTATCAAGGGTGGATCATGCTGCCAGTATGTATACCTGTAGAGCCAAGAGGTAGCCAAGAGGAAGTTGGTTGTATGGGTGTGTTCAGAGCTTGAAACTTCAGATTGGCGTGTATACATACGTATGATTAAGGCTACCAGTGAGGAAAGAGATAAGGGCTAGGCTTTGGGCCAAGGGCTTCCATTTGGACACTTGTCCTAGGTCCTGTAGCATAAGGGGTGGGCCTCGCCACAGGTCTTTTGGAGAAACATTGAGGAAATGTTTGTCACATACTCCTGTGGTGGAATTAAATGCTTCTTCCTCAAATGGACATAGCCTCCCCTTCAGGCAATGGGCTCTGGGTCTGAGACTTGGTTTAGATCTGGAAACTGAGTGAAGGATCATGATTTTTCATTACAACAGCTGTTATCACTCTTCTCTGCTCATCAGCTCTAATTTTTCCGTGGTTATACAACTCAGGTAATACCCTAGTGGACTGCTCATACACCTCTCTTCTGGGAACACGTGGTCTATTAGCCACCACAGCAGATTCCTGTGGGTCAAGGTCCCCTCACTGTAACTCCAGCTTTGCTCCTCATTTTGACAATTATGCATAACTGTCCTTTGCCAATTAAGTGCTGCCAACCAGCCTCTGCTATTCAGAATTCTTTGGAATTGATATTAATTGGATGCCATTGATACTAATTTGATGGCAGTATCTTCTATTGTCAACCCTGGTCAATCAAGGACATCCATCACTGAACTTCTCAAACATTCTAGTGTTTCTCTCACCAGTATTGCCCTTCAACTCAGGCAAGCAGCTGGGGTTCCACACTTCAGTGGGTGAGGCTGCATTTTAGAGTACTTTCCTCAAAATATCCTAAGTCCCCTTCAGGTGCTTGAGACTAGCCAGGGCCAGCATGCCATTTAAGCAGAGAACTCCAATCTTGAGTCATGACCCACATGGGTGTGTCCCAGTTTCTCCCATTTGGGGCGCTCTCCAATGCTCTAACCCACAGATGCCCTGAGGAACTACAGAATTCACACCTATGGGGTTGTCTTGAGTTTCACGGTCAGGACCCAGTTCCAGGAGACTGGGTTGGTATGCAAATCACTCCCATAGAGCAGTGCAGTATTTCTTCACAGGATCCCATGAGATTAGTACACCAGAATAGTGTCGACACACTGACTTGGGGTGACTCTCACTCACATCATACAAAGTTCAGGGCCCTGGACAAATGACAGTCATCCTTGGGTTTCAGCCACATGTGTGAACCCATAGCTTCCTTTACACAACATAATGTTTTTGAGATTCATCTATATTATTGTTATAATTGATACTTCATTATTGCTGAATAGTATTCCATTGTATGAATATAGCACACTTTGTTTATACATTCATCTATGATGTATATTTGGGTGACTTCAGTAACTGGTTGTTAGGAATAAAGTTGCTATAAACATTTATGTACAAGTCTTTGTGTAGATATAGGTTGTCATTTCTATGAAGTAAATACCTAAGAGTGGAATTGTTAGTCATATGTAAGGTGAATGTTTAACTTTATAAGAAACTGTCAAACTGTTTTCCAAAGTAGATGCAACATTTTACCTTTCCACCAATAATTTATAAGAGTTCCAGTTGCTCCATATCCTTGCCAACAATTAGTATTGTCAGTCTTAAATTTTAGCCATATAGTGAGTATGAAGTGGTACCTCATTGTGGTTTTAATTTAGATTTGGCTCAGACTATATAATACTAATAGCTTGTATGTTGGTAGAGTGATTGGTATATTTGATTACATACATAATCATATCGCTGGATTTGATGAATAGTGATGTTGAGTATCTTTTCATGTGCTTATTACCATTCATATATCTTCCTTTGTGAAGTGTCTATTCAAGATTTTTGTCCATTTTTATTGAGTTGTTTGTTTTCTTATTATTGAGTTGTAAGCATACTCTGTGTATTCTGGCTATAAATCCTTTGTTAGATACATATATTGTGAATATTTTCTTACATTCTTTGGCTTTTCTTTTCATTTTCTTAATTGTATCTTTTGGAAAACCAGCAGTTATAATTTTGATAAAGTCCGATTTATCATTTTTATGGTTATTGTTTTTCTATTCTTTTCTAAGAAATATTTGCCTATCCTATCCCAAAGTAGCAAAACTTTTTCTTGTATTTTCTAGAAGCTCTATAGTTTTAGCTTTTACGTTTAGGTCTATGAAATTTCTCAAATTAGTTTTTGTGTAGGGTTTGAGATAGGGGTTGAATTATATAATTTTTCATATCGATATCCAGTTGTTCCTATATCACTTTCTGAAAAAACTATCTCCCTCAATAAAAAGACTTGACGCTTACGCTTAAAAAAAAAAAATTGACTATACATGGTGGCTCTGTCCTGGATTCTCTATACTATGCCATTTATCTATATATCTACATTTATGCCAATACACACTAAGTTGAATGCTACAGCATTCTAGAAAGCCTTGAATTAAGGTAACGTAACTCCTCCAACTTTGTTCTATCTCAAAATTTTTTTGGCTATTCTAGGTCCTTTGCATTTTCATATAAATTTTAGAACTAAGTTATTAATTTGTTTGTAAAAGTGGAGGTGCAGAGATTTTGAATGGCACTTCATTGAATCTACAGATCAATTTGGGGAAAACGAACTCCTTAACAATATTAGGTCTTCCAGTCCATGAACATGGTATATCTATTTATTTAGGTCTCCTTTTTCTTCTCAATTATTTGAAGTTTTCAGCACAGCTGTCTTGCACATCTTCTGTGAAGCCTATTCCTAAGTATTTTCTTTTTTGATGCATTGTAAAAGTAATTTTTATTTCATTTTTCAATTTCTTGTTTTAGTACATATAAATACAATTGAGAATTATCTCTCCCAAAATGTTAGTACTGCAAGGAGGAGAAACCCTCATCTAAGGTAGGCCTTACTTTGGGGCATGCTCATTACTCCTGCCTCAAGGGTTAATGAGGTCCTTCCACTCTGCCTGGAATGGACCTTCAGTGACTTTCAGGACTACTTGCTGTCTAATATCTCTGTTGTCTCAGAAAATTTTCAGTGTAGTCAATGAGACAGAGGCATAATATGCTGACCATTCTAATTTTAATCTGGATTCTAAACTAACAGCTATGTTTTTTGACAAAAATGTTTTTCCTCATTGGTCAAAATCAGGATGTGAAATCATGTGCCCCGAGGGATCTTGACCAGGTGACCATCTGTATCCTCAAAATACATGTACCCAGGAAAAGTGCCATCTGAGTTCTGTTCCCAACCAAGTATTTTTACAAGATAAAGAAAATATGTGTCGGCATCTTGTGACCATAATCTAAGCATCCTGTGAAACTATTTGTTAATCACTAACTACAATTACTAATAATCAGTAATCAGTCAGAGTGTGATTATTGCAATATTCATTGAGTTTCCCGTAACTGCCCTCCTTATGGTTTGATTCCTCTTTTTACTTCATAAGAATACTTGTATAATGGAACTGCCCTGGACTATCTGGTTCCATTTTCAATGAGCTATGCAGTTTCCCAATTGCAATTGTTTTAAGCCCTTAATAAGCCTCTCTGTTTTAACTTGAAATAGAGTCCAAGTTTTTCTCTACAACACTGGTAAGTTTCTTTCTGGTAAGTCTCATGTAATCTTGCTCTGCAAATGCTATTTCTGATGGGAAGATTTGTAACATCGCACTGCAAGAGCATGAGTGGAGGAATGGGATGAATCTGTGGCCATTTTTACAACCTACCCTTATCTGCGTTTAGTGTTAATAACTTTTAGGTAATATCATTTTCCAAATGAAAAACTTTATAGTCTTTTGAGCTTTAAACTTAGTAAATGTGGAATCTCTTAAAATATGTCATCATTTTTTATTATGATGTGTATTTGATGATGCTCATGGGTGATATCGTTGAATATTGGATTATTAAATTCAAAAGACTGGTGATTTTTTTAAAAAGCTATATTTTCATATACTGAGCATATACATGAAAAATCTCCTGTTTGATTGAAGAGTTAACTTAAACATGTGGATGTAAACATTACTGTTGGCATGGGAACCTGACCCTTTCCATTATATTTCATTAACAACTTTATAGTTTCCCCCATACTGTTGGTTTCTCCTAGTAGGGAAGTTTACTGTAATTGAGGAGCCAATGTATAATTAATGAATAAAGTAAAAGACTAAAGACAAAAAATTTATAACTTTCCTAGAAGAGTTTTATGACTGTGGAGGAGATACACCACCCCACTTGATTCAAACAGTATATCAAGGTCCATCCAGAGGGTGTTTTGTCCTAGGCAATCCATGACCTTCTTGTCTAACACTTCAGAGCCTACTTTAACACTATGCCTTCTGACCGATGTGTCAAGCCTTCCTCCCTCCTAAGACAAACTCTAGGTGAAGGCTCAACTCATATGCAAGTAATCAAGGTTATTGCTTTTAACCATGCATGCCCTTTCTAATCCATGAAGGGAGTTCATTCTCTCCCTTCCCTCTGTGTGTGTGTGCATGTGTGTTCATTTTCATAATGTGACACACAATTAAAACTATTATTCTCACTCAATAAATTATACTTCCTCACTTGGTTTGGAATCTACTACCCCTGCCAAGTAAAACTCAACTGCTCTGGAATTTAAAAATTAAGATATATTGAGATAAATAAGTAGAGATGCAATCTAACAGGGCCAAATACATGGCATAAATAATATGAAGGTTTTGTCTAAGTACCAATTTGCTGATTGCCTTAATTTGACTTTTGCGTCTCTGCCATGGTGGGCTTTTTTTGTTCTGAGAAGACTACTATATTCACTTGCCTTTCTATTGGAATTTATTGTTGTCTTTAGTATTTATTTGCAAACCCTGAGAAGACAAGGTCAATCTGATTTCCATTTGTTTTGTCCACTGAAGAACAAAAGTAGTCCTCAATATTTATTTGATGATTAGAATAATGGCTAAGCTTATCAAGTCTAGAAATATGGATGGTAATTTGAATATTTATAACCCATAAATCAATAAAAAGAAGAAAATTAGCTACGTCAAAAATATACATAAATATCATAAGAAGAGTAATAGGTGAAACCCAACAAACATGTAACAAAAGTAGTTTGCAAAGATAAAATACTCCTTTGGTGTTTATCATTTTCATGTTATAATCTGCTAGGTAGCTGGCTGCAAAGAAACTACTTTAATGACACATCAATATATTATTTTTTTAGGCTTCCATTCTTTTTAACCCTAAAATAATGTATATTTAAGTGAATCATGAGTCAATAATTTTTATGTTGTAAGAAAACTGCGGCATCCTATGCATAAATATTTAGAATACCTAACTTCTGCTTGTATGTTGCTGTAATGCTGGAAGCTATGCTAACAGTATTTCAAATAACAGCAAGGTCATCCATGACGGACAGATTTCAGCGAAGCTTCCAGACTAAGACAGACAAGAAAGAAGGACCTGGTGATCTACTTCTGAAAAAATATTTCAGTGAAAACCTTATGAATAGCAGAAGAACATTGTCTGATATAGTGCCAGAAGATGAGCCCCTCAGGTTGGAAGGCACTCAGAATACAACTGGGGAAGAGCTGCCTCCTCAAAAAAGAGTCAACCTTAATGATGTGGATGGAGTCAAGCTTTTGGGACTTTCATTTGCTGAAGTGGCATTGACTCAAAATGAGAACAGCTGCAAACATCCATTAATAATCACAACATGGAATGTATGAAGTATGAATCTAAGAAAATTGAAAGTTGTCAAAAATGAAATGGAATGCATAAGATTGATATCCTAGGTATTAGTGAGCTGAAATGGACGCTATTGGCCATTTTGAATCAGATAATCATATGGTCTACTATGCTGGGAATGACAAATTGAAGAGGAATGGTTTCACATTCATTGTCAAAAAGAACATTTCAAGATCTATCCCGAAGTGCAATGTTGTCAGTTATAGGATAATATCCATAAGCCTACAAGGAAGACCAGTTAATACAACTATTATTCAAACTTACCCACCAACGCTAATGACAAAGATGAAGAAATTGAAGATTTTTACCAACATCTGCAGTCTGACATTGATCAAACATGCAATCAAGATGAACTGATAGTCACCAGTGATTGTAATGCAAACGTTGGAAAGGAAGAGGATCAGTAGTTGGAAAATATGGCCTTGGTGACAGAAACGACGCCAGAGATCGCATAATAGATTTTTGCAAGAGTAATGACTTCTTCATTGCAAATACCTTTTTTCAACATGAACAGTGGGTATGCACGTGGATCTTGCTGGATGGAATACACAGGAATCAAATCGACCACATCTGTGGAAAAAGACGATGGAAAAGCTCAGTATCATCAGTCGAAACAAGGCCAGGAGCTGACTGGAGAACAGACCATCAATTGCTCATAGTCAAGTTCAAGCTGAAGCTGAAGAAGTTAAAACAAGCCCGGAAAAGTCAAAGTACAACCTTGTATATATCCAACCTGAATTCAGAGACCATCTCAAGAGTAGATCTGACTCACTGAACACTACCAAAAACCATACAAGTTGTGGGATGACATCAAGGACATCACACAGGAAGAAAGCAAAAGGCCATTAAAAAGACAGGAAAGAAAGAAAAGACCAAAACGGATGTCAGAAGAGACTCTAAAACTTGCTCTTGAACATAGACTAGCTAAAGCGAATGGAACAAATGATCACATA
>NW_004443954.1:3231583-3232597 GCF_000243295.1 Trichechus manatus latirostris
AGGTTTCTATGGGAAAAATATTGCAGGATGCACGAAGCATCAAAAGAAGATGGAAGGAATATGCAGTCACTGTACCAATAAGAACTGGTCCATGTTCAATCACTTCAGAAAGTAGCATATGATCAAGAATTGAGGATACTGAAGTCCAAGTTGCACTGAAGGCATTGGTGAAAAACAGGGCTCCAGGAATTGACGGAATACCAATTGTTTCAACAAATGGATGCAGCACTGGAGGTGCTCACTCGTCTATGCCAAGAAATCTGAAACACAGCTACCTAGTCTTCCAGCTGGAAGAGGTCCATATTTGTGCCCATTCCAAAAAAAGGTGATCCAGTAGAATGCAGAAAATATCAAACAATATCATTAGTATCACATGCAAGTAAAATTTTGCTGAAGATAGTTCAAAAGCAGTTGCAGCAGTACATCAACAGGGAACTGCCAGGAATTCAAGACAGATTCAGAAGAGGATGTGGAAGCAGGGATATCATTGTTGACGTCAGATGGCTCTTGGCTGAAAGAAAAGAATACCAGAAAGATGTTTACCTGTGTTTTATTGACTATGCAAAGGCATTCGACTCTGTGGATCATAACAAATTACGGATAACATTTCGAAGAATGGGAACTCCAGAACACCAACTGTGCTCGTGAGAAACCTGTACAGAGACCAACGGGCATGCGTTAGAACACAACAAGGTGATACTGTGTGGTTTAAAATCAGGAAAGGTATCCAGACCAAGAGGCATGCGTTAGAACACAACAAGGTGATACTGTGTGGTTTAAAATCAGGAAAGGTATCCAGACCAAGAAGCATGCATTAGAACAGAACAAGGTGGTACTGTGTGGTTTAAAATCAGGAAAGGTATCCATCAGGGCTGTATCCTTTCACCATGCTTATTCAATCTGTACGCTGAGCAAAAAATCCGAGAAGCTGGACTATATGAAGAACGCGGCATCAGGACTGGAGGAAGACTCATTAACAAGCTTCGATATGCAGATGACACGACCTTGCTTGCT
>NW_004443954.1:3234015-3235498 GCF_000243295.1 Trichechus manatus latirostris
TTTTTAAACACCTGCAATCACCATATTGCATCACGTTTGATATAAACGCCAGCATATTTTCAGTGCAACTGTATAAGCAAATTATAACCACTTCCTAGTTCTTTCTGATTCAGTAATAATATAAATGGAAGGAAAACTCAGTACCGGGCTCCTACTCTGTTCTTAATCAACCACCCTTTCACAGGGAAACATCCTTCGTATATTTTTATTTCTTTACATCTCAGTTCTTGTTTCTAAACGAGTGATCCTACTGGAACTCTAAGACACTATGAACTACCGAGTAATCAGTTTGTGTATTTTTCATGGATCCATGCAGTGGAATGTTCCAGCAACAAACAGACGGAAGTACTCCCTAAGATGACGCACTGATGTGTGAACGTTGAGACGCCATAAAAGCTGGCAGGCCATTTACTGTTACGGGATTGAGTTTGCTCTGGAGATGTTATTAATTTTTGGTAAACAGAGCAAATCCAGTTCATCAAGATCTTCTCAAACAACTGAATCATGACATGGAATTACAGACTCATTGGAACATCGACAAGGCATCGTTTCCTAGGTATGACTGTTTCCTATCAACGAGAAAGTCAGGACATCCTTGGGCCATTGTCTGAGACAGTTCAAGCAGGCGTTTGCTCCCTGGGACCTCAGCTCATCATTTCTCCACGTACCACGTGCCTGAGACCTGAAATTGCTCACAAGGCCTTCACTTAGCGCCAGAGAAAACGTCCTTATGTCATACGAAGGCGTCTTCCTGTGTACAAACCGAGCTGACTGTGGGATGTAATCTCACAGGTTGTGCAGGAGACACACTGCGAAAGTCCCTTCCAAATGGAATGAAGTACCCCAAAAAATGATTAGACATACATGAATGAAGATGGGTGGGCATCTCTCTCCACTAACTTCATCTCCTCTAAATTAATTGCCAAGGGCTAAGACTAGATCTTTCTCTGTCACTTTTTAAGGCTTTGTTCATGACCATGAACAGGTGCAAGACTTGGATAACAGTTTCTGTGGTACCACACCAGCCTTCCCAAATGCAGAGTGAGGGTATTCGGTACTCCTGCATCATCAAAATGCCCACTCCCCAGCCACGTGCTGTACTGATTAGCTGCAACACTCCCCTCAGTTCCCTTCTGTGCATAAAGAGGGCTACAGAGACAAAGCTCCCCAGCAACTGGGCACTATGATCCACAGGAGTGATGTCTCATAGACACCATCGACTTGAGAAACCATGACAAAAAGTAAGCAAACACTTCAATGTAATTGTTTAAGACTGTCAAGTAAACGCTAGACAGACACGTTCCTGTGGGCATGTCATGACAAAGCATATAAGCAGTTAACCTTAGCAAATCAGTAAGTACGACTCAAAGGCATGTAAAATGAATGCTGTGGTTAAGTGAGGTGTTATAATGCAAAGGCCAGGCTTCTCCCCAGCCTACTACCTCCCAGAAACCCCCTAGCCTGCTCCTCCTGCGGGTTCTCA
>NW_004443954.1:3236371-3254216 GCF_000243295.1 Trichechus manatus latirostris
AATGTTTTTCTCTTCAAGACACGCTCGTAATAGGTTTCCAGGTTTGGTCGTTTTCCATTTCCCCAGTTTCTCCTCGCAAAGCCCAGGAACTTCAGTCGATGCAGTGCGACAGCGAGCGAGACGTCTGCCAGGGTGAAGGATTCACCACAGAGCCAGGGCTGACGGCCCTCTTCTAATCAGAGAAAGGGACAGGGAGAGTCAGAGGCAAGCACTAGACAGAGAGACCCTAGCTGGTATCTGTGGGCTCGGCCCTAAGGGCAAGTCCAAGTAGTAAAAATGAAGGCGATCGCCCTCAGCGAGCAATTTTATGCTAAAAAAAAGTCCGTGCAAATGTATCCCAAGCTGAGAGAGACTTGCTTGACATCTGTCAGTGAGTCAGGTCCCCGGGTGAAACCTACTTGCGCTCAAAGCCCGTCTACCATTTTTTAAGGTCTCGGCAGAGAAGTTAACAAACACTTCCTTCTGGTTTAGGAAAACAACAGGTGAGCTTTAGGAAAATCCACCAAGTTGGATTTTCTGCTCTTAGTTATTTATTTAATGCAGAAGAGAGCTGCTGTTGTGAAGTGGGTATCAGGTAACATGCACTTGAACTTTGTTGTAGTCAGAGTAGTGCAAAAGGCCCACGAGCATACACCTGGGCGATGTCTAAATCACGAAGTTAGACTCACAGGTACAATACGTGGATGCCCCCAGCCAGCCCTGCAGATACACACGTCGTGCGGGGGGAGGCAGGCACTGTACGCTTTACTTTAGATTGCAAAGTGCTCTCCCACTAGCCTAAGGAAAAACCTAGAGGGAGCATTACTCAGGTTATTCAACCAAACTCACTATTGTAATTACAAATTCATGAATTTGTTAGGTAGAAATAACCTCCCAACCATTATGTAAATTGTACAGAAAAATCCCTTACCAGTCATATTTCGCTTAGATGCAGACTGAGTTACAATTACATGCCTGGGTTTTCCTGAATTCAATATTACTGCTACTATAGTAATTAAAACTACCAACTAACCAAAAAAAAAAAAAAAAGTGACAAAATATTTTGAGTAAAAAGTAGGAATATTCCCATAAATACTCTTGATGTTGAGGGAAAGAGAAAAAGTATATAAATAAGAACTTACCTGGGGTTTCTTCGTTTCTTCTTTGCAACTCAGTTTCAACCTGATCCAGAACCTTCTCCAATTCATCAAGAATTTTCTTCAAATATTTGACATTGTCATGGTCGAGCAGCTTTGACTAATTAAAAAAAAAGTTACTTAAGCGTGTAAAAAAAAAAAATAGAGACCAAACCAAAAAACACCAAACCCCTTGCCATGGAGTCGATTCCAACTCATAGCAATCCTACAGGACAGAGTAGACCTGCCCTATAAGGCTTCCAAGGAGCAACTGGTAGATTCGAACTGCTGACCTTTTGGTTAGCAGCCAAGCTCTGAAGCCCTTAAATTTCTCTAGCATCTTAAATTTCTCTTCTTCCTTGGACTGCTGTCACGTGGTTCTTCCCATTCGCCATCTCCTATTTCTGCCTTTTTCATGGAATCCGCCTCAGTCTATCATTAACAACTGGAGTTCTTAATACGAGATCCATGTCCCTTGGAAATTCTTGAATAGGGATTAAGTAGGAGCTCCAAGAGCCCCTTGAAGTTGTACATGCTAAGGTTATGAAGGTATATGCGTATCTCTGCTGCGAGTGTCCATAACTTTCATCAGATTTTCAAAGAGGATTGATACCCTGAAAAACAGTTTCAGCCCTGCTTTCAAAGTTGGCGCTCCCCACAGTTCAATCTTTCCTTTTTACTCTTCCTGAGTTTCTGAATAGTTTCATCTGTTTGCTTGGTTTCTGTGATGAAAATTAAGTATCTGTACCTTTAGCCCAGACCAATCTATTTCTGTTGCAACTTCCTACTAGATATCAAAACCTAAATATTCCCCAGGAATCTGACATGCTACATGTCTAAAACCTTAGCCATTCTCATCCCTCCCATCCCTACTCCTCTACCACCTGCTCTCACAGTTACAATCTTACTCGCTTACACCATCAACTACCCAATCATCCAAGAAACCTGGGAATCACGTTATAAGCCTCTCATTCCCTCACGCTTCCAACATCGTTTCAGAACCTAGACCCCCATATCCAACCCCCTGAAAACATTGAGAATTCCTCCTTTCCTCCCCATCCCAACTTGCCGAACTTCGTTTAGGCTCTAACCTCTGCTTCCCTGGATAGAATACACTTTGCCAGCAGGTCCTACTGCCTCCAATCCATCCTCCACACTTTTACCAAACTGTTGTTTCTATCTTTTCTAACTCAAAAATTTCCTAACTTTAGTGGCTCTGAGACGCCTGCCTTCAGGGTCAAGTCCAAACTCAGTGTGGTGTTCTGGGTCTTCCCTGATTTAGCCTCTGACTCTCCTCGGGACTTCACACCCTATACTCAAGCTCGTGCAGTCACCTTTGTGCCTTTGCTCTCTCTGGGGAGACCTTTGTCCTTCTTTCCCACCCACTGAACAACCTACCATCTTCTAAGACTAAGCTCCTCTTTCACTGATGCTGTTCATATCTCTCAAGGTTAAAATGACACTCCCTTCTTTACAGCCCCACTTGTACCCCAAAACATACCTACATCATTGCACCTACGGGATATGAGTATATCCTGCTCCCAAACTAATGTCCTGAGGCAAAGAACTGTATTCCCAACACTAAACCCAGGATCTGAACCACAATGGGGCTTAAATTAATGAATAACTGAAGGGTCAGAGATGAGGTGGAAATCTGATTGCACTGAGTGGAAAGTAAAGAATGTGACAGTATGTATAGATGTTTCTCTGAGAAGCTCACTTAGTTCAGATAGCATAAAGATGGGAAGTTGAGAGCCAGCTGGCAATGTGAATGTGTGCTGTACTTTTAATATGGTAGAAGCCTGTCACCATGTTGGAACATGGAGAAGGAATCAACAGAAAGAGGAAGACTGACCATAAAGCAAAGCCCCACTCCTGTAGGGGGCCGGACGGAAGGGGCCAACGATGAGCTCTACAACAACAACATGTAGAGGTACGTAGGTGTAGCCAGGCTTTAAAGTGGCAGGAATACCTGAAAGAACAGATTCCTAGAACAGTGTATTGACTTGCTTTTACAGCTGATAACTTTCCTTGGCAACCACCGCGTGTAACATCTGCTTTTTAAACAATTGCTATGAGGCTTGAATATCAAATCTAATAAGGACAATTCTTTCTAAAAGCAGAGCACAAGCCAAAGGTAACAGGTATACTGGTGAATTTCCATATTTAACAGAAAATGTTCTAGAAATAGTGACTTGTTACCAAAAATAGAATATTTAACACAGTGAACGTCATTTGAAGGGAGCCCCGGTTTACTCACGTTAAGGCGCTTCTGTTTCGCGATGTAGGCCTCCTGCAAATCCGGATTTTCTTCAGCAAGTTTCTTCAGTTCAGATTCTGTGTTACCTATTTGGCCTGATAATAAAACATTTTTGAAATAGAAATAAAATCATTTTGTCCCCTCTATGTCAGAAACAAGGAGAAGAGAGGACCCTTGATGTTAAGACACTAGGTTCAGAACCCTGCCCCTGCCTTACACGTACTCTCTCTGTGCCTCAGTTTCCTCATCTGTGAAACAGAAATTTAACAGCAGCTGCTGCACAGGATGAGGATTCAGTGAGAAGCACCGTGAAAAGCACTTAGAGCAATGCTAGGCACGTAACAAGTGCTCAGTGCAGGCTAGCTGTTCTACTTCCCAGTACTCTCCAAGTCTTCTATAATGAATTTCTATACGAGGGGGGAGGAAAGGCCTTATTTAAAAAATAATAATTACAGGCGACAGAACTGTAGCCAGAATACTTGTTTCAAATCATATAGTCGGTACTTACGGAAAGGAGAAGGGACAAGAGGAATGGGAGAAGCAGGAGGAGAGGGCTGGGGAAAAAAGGGAAGGGAGAGGAGAAGAGAAAGGAAAGGGGGGAGAGGAGAGAAGGAGGGACGGGAGTGGAGCAAAAGGGCAAGAAAGAAGGGGAGCTGGGGAGAGCAGACAGTAGGAAGAGCATCAAAAAGAAAAATGGCCGACTGAATAAGAAAATGATAAAGGAGAGGTATGATGTAATGGAAAGAACATAGTTATTGGATTTAGAAGACCTTGGTTGGAGTTCTAACTCAACCACTAATGAGTAATGTGGCCTTGGAAAAGCTACTTAAATTTTCATAGCCTCATTTTGTTATGGTGCGAGAGATCATAAAATTTCAGCAAGATGTTGTGAAGACTAAAGACCTGAGATAGATAGGCAGACAGACAGAAAGACAGACAGATATATAGACAGATTGATAGATGCTAAGAATGTCTTTTAAATTGTAAAATTGCTTTTCATAATAATGTAAGATGTAGTAGGACTGTATATGTGTAAGTACAGTCCAGAACTCTGGATACATGTAAACTGTCACTTGACCAAGAACTCACACTCCTAGTCAAACAGCCCCCGAGTCTGACCACTGCCACCTGTCCTTACCTTCCTATCCCCAATTACCTGTGCTGTAGAGCACAGTTCCTTCTGCTTCCCGTCTCAGGCACCAACTCTATCCTCATGACAGGAAGAAATGAGAGAGCTGGATATCACAACTCAATCTCTAATAATCTGCAATCACTGAATTTAGAGGTAGAGCAATGCTTAGACACCCTGTAGTCCAGCTCACTCATATAACAGAAAGGAAAACTAAGGACCAGAAATGTTAACTCAGTTACACTTAATCCCAGACAGTTCCAGCTTTCCTGATTCCCAGTTCATCTGTCCATGGAAATATGTTCTTTGCTTCTTCAAAGGCCACTCTTTGAGTTTTATCTAACCTTGGCACTGAATGCCAAGAGATGGAAAATCAGGTCTATAGACAATTGAAGTGTTGAACCATCCAGTTGAATTGCTAAAGCACAGATTAATCAGACTGGTGCATGAACTGATCTACAACATGCACGTCCATGAAGAACTGAACAACCCTATTCCCAGTCTTCTCTCAATGACCATGAGAAAAGTTAGGTCTCCAAAATGAGTGAACATAAACACAAGACAGATTTTTACATACTGCGAATCCTTGTTGTAGCATAAGCTGGGATCATGGAGTCCACAGTTAGCTCAGGATGTAAAATGCAGCCGTGTGTATAGGCATCCATTGGCAAGGAGTCAAGTAGCTCTCGGTAATGTTGTACCCGTGGGTAATACATGCTTCCTTTATCAGGCATTAACCTGGGAGTTTTTTCTAAAATACACACACACATTAAAGAAATGTTACAAATGAAATATTACATTCAAAAGCAAAAACAAAAAGCACAACCTCCTCATTGTCAACATTCTCAACATTACATCAGGGCACTTAAAAAATGCTGTCTCCCAGCCCAGCCATTCGAAATATGAAATGGCCTGATGCACCAGACCAGATCCTAAACCATGATTATACTGGCATTTTCTCAGTTCTTCACCTTGCAAATGGTTATTCACCCTTCCAGGTCTGGTCATTTATGCCACCTCCTCTGTGGAGCATTCCCTGGCCTCCTACAACTGCCAGCATCTGAGGAGGTCAGGTGTGCTTTCCTCTGTACATCTATAATGCCTGGTACATACTCCATTAAAGCCTTGATCACCCAGGAATTCGTTGTTTGTATCTATTTGCCCCCACAAGCCCCTTCAGGGCATGGAGCCTATGATCCAAGGTCTTGCATAGTGCCTCACACATTTTAGGTGCTCAGTAAAGGTTGGTTGAGTGAATGAAGAACTCAGGATGGGAAGATGATCGGGGCCACTCTTTGCTGGGTTCCAGTCAACACCAAGAGTGACCCTGTTGATGCTATATGAGTGTGAAATGATCATCTCCATGGAATGGAAAAGACTTTTGCCACAGTTGCACTTTCCCCAGGAATTTCTAGCAATTTATCTCTGGAAAGTGGATTTTCATTAAATCTTCATTTGCTGATAAAATCTAGACTGTAGGGAGCCAACATGGCACCCTAGACAGATGTCATCCTCTGCATCAAAGATTTGAAAAACTAACTAAAACAGATACAAACAACAATCCTGGAACCCTAAGCATCAAATGAAGGAATAAAGAACTAGATCAAACACCAAATGGAAGAAGAAACTGAAGGAAAACAGAGAACAAGGAGAGATATGGAGTGGAGGTCCCCCGCCAACTAACATGGCACAGCATCACCATCTTGGAACACAGCCAGCAACAATCCCGGACAGGGAGCATGAGAAGGTAACTTCAAGGAGCTTCCAAGAGAAGACAAGAGCACCTGGTAACCACAGAAACAGCTTTCCCACCCCCACCCTTCCGTCCTGTACACCACCTCCACCTCTTCCTGCCAGACCATGCCGTGCCAAATTGGCTAGAGAGACACTGGCCTGACACCATCCCAGCTCCGCCCTGCTCCTACCTGCCGGTTCCTGGCACATCATTTTTTTCCCCCTTTCTTCCTTTTCTTTCTCCTACCTACCCAGCATGGTACTCCACCTCTACCCTTTCCCACCAGGCGATGCCATGCCACTTTGGCTAGAGAGCCACCAGCCCACCACCACCCAAGGTTCACACTGCCCCCACCTGCCAGCTCCCACTGCACCATCTTTTCCCCTTTCTTCCTTTTCTTTCTGTCTCTCACCTGCCCCCATACACCATGCCCACCCCTTCCCACCAACTCCCACCACACTGCCATGGCTAGAGAGCCACCAACCCGCCGCTGCCCTGGGTCCATCCCACCCCCACCTGCCAACTCCCACCGCGTCATGATTTTTTTTTTCTCTTCTTTCTTCTCTTTCTCCCTCCCATCTAGCCCCAGTCACCTCCCCTCACCTCCCACTAGCCATCAGGCCCACCCCACCTACACTTGCTGGCCCCCACCATACAGCCAGTTTCTTAAATTTACTTTTATTATTTGTTTTCTCTTTCTTCCTTTTCTTTCTCCCTGCCAGCTAGCCCTGTACGCCATATTACCCCCTTCCTGCTGGACCTCAATGCACCACAGGGCTAGTGTGCCACTGGCGCACCGGCCCACCGCTGCCCTGGGTCCACCCCCCCCCACCCACATCACCAATCATGCTACCATTTTTTTGTCTTTGTTGGTCTTACTTTCCTTTCTCCCTCCCACCTAACCCCGTACACCACCTCCCCCACTTCCCACCAGCCTCTGCCGCACCTCAGCTGATACTGAGTCACTGGCAAACTGATCCGCTGCTCCCTCGGGTCTGCTCCACCCCCAACTGCTGGCCCCCACTGAGCCACCATATATTTTTTTCTTCTTTCTTTTTCTCTCTTTATTTTCTCTCTATCTCCCACCTAGCACCATATGCCCCCTCCCCCTACTTCCTGCCAGCCCCCAGGTCTGTCTGAACCCACTCACCAACTACCTTTTTCTTTTCTTTTTTTTCTCTTTCTCTCTTTTCTCTTCTTTCTCGCCCCACACCCCACACCTAGCCCCATGTACCACCCCCCTGCCTGCGAGCCCCCATGATGCCACCACAATCAAAGCATCCCCAGTGATAAGTCCTGCCACCACACTGGGCACGCACTGCCTCTCCCCACCTGCCACTCAAACAGCTACCGAATGGTGGGAAGTGAGACTGTACCACTCTTCGTCCGACACCCTTGCCTATCTGGCAAGTGGTTGTGAATACTCCCACACCACTAAACCAACATCAGGAGGCAGACAGCACCTGCTCAGTCCACCCTCAGCCACCTCCCAAAACAGTGTACAGCAAAGTGGGCTCACTCTGTCTGCTGCTGCCCAGTCTACCCAAACAAGGTGGTAAAACCAATCGTGCCCACAGATGAGCAAGCACCAAAGCAGGCCTGGTCCACCCACCCTGACATATCAAAACAAAACAAAGAAGTAGGACAAAACGAACACAGAATCAATAAATGAAGACAATTATACCTTAATGACTCAGAGACAGCAGACAATACCAAAACATATAAAAAAGGACAAGATGGCTCCAGTAAATGACCAAAATAAATAATCAGATGATCTTCTAGTAGAAGAAAAGGCAGTGGAACTACCTGATATAGAATTCAAAAGACTAATATTTAGGGCTCTCCAAGAGATTAGGAAAGAGATCAAGGAAAACACAGGCAAAACTAAGGAAAAAACTGATAAAATCATAAAAATACATACAAAATCAATGAAAACATACATCAAATCAAGGAAAACACAGACAAAGCAATAGAAGAATTCAGGAAAATAATATAAGAACAAAATGTCAAAATAAATAATTAGAAATCATACAAAATTAGCAACTAGAAATCCAAAACATAAACAAAAAATTTCACAAATGGATAACTCAATAGAAGGTAACAGGAGCAAATTTGAAACAATGGAAGCCAGAAATCAACGAGATTGAAGACAAATCCATGGACACCACTTTGTTTCAGAAAAAATCACAGGAAAGAATGAAGAAAACCTAAGAATTATGTAGGATACAATCAAGGGCAAAAATGTGCATATGAATGGAGTACCAGAACAGGGGGAGAAAATGGAAAACACAGAAAAGATTGTTGAAGATTTGCTGGCAGAAAACTTCCCAGATATCATGAAAAATGAAAAGCTGATCATCCAAGAAGCTCAATGAACCTCATATAAGATAGATCCCAAAAGAAAGTCACCAAGCTATATCATAATCACACTTGCCAAAAAACAAAAACAAAGAAAGAATCCTGAGAGCAGCTCAAGGAAAATGAAAAGTCACTTACAAAGGGGAAACAATAAAATTAAACTCTGATTACTTGGCAGAAAATATGCAGGACAAAAGGCAATAGGATGACATACATAAAACCTTGGGGGAAAAAAAACTGTCAACCAAGAGTGATGTATCCTGAAAAACTCTTTCTCAAAGACAATGGCAAAATCAGGACATTTACATATAAATAGAAATAAAGAGAATTCTTAAAAACCAAACCAACGAGAAATATTAAAGGGACTCCTTCGGTTAGAGAACCAACATCAGTTAACAGCCTGAGTCTAGGGCACAGGATAGCATCAGTCAGATACCAACCTAGGTGTCATGAATTGAACTGTGTCTCCAAAAAATGTGTAACAATTTGGCTAGGCCATGATTCCCAGTACTGTGTGACTGTAAACCATTTTGTCATCTGATGTGATTTTCTATGTGTTATAAATCCTCTCTATTACGTTAATGAGATGGGATTAGTGACAGTTATGTTAATGAGGCAGGACTCAGATTAGATCATGTCTTAAGTTAATCTCTTTTGAGATATAAAAGAGAGAATAAGCAAAGAGACGGGGGACCTCATACCACCAAGAAAACACCGCCAGGAGCAGAGCACTTCCTTTGAACCTGTGGTTCCTGTGCAGAGAAGCTCCTAGACCAGGGGAAGATTGATCATAAGGACCTTCCTACAGAGCTGACAGAGACAGAAAGCCTTCCCCAGGAGTTGACTTTAAATTTGGACTTCTAGCCTACTAGACTGTAAGAGAATAAACTTCTGTTTGTTGAAGCCATCCACTTGTGGTATTTCTGTTACAGTAGCACTAGATGACTAAGACAGTAGGTAAAGAATTAGCAATAATAAAATACAATTAAAGACTTAAAACAAGGAAACAGAGATGTCAATCTGTAAATAACAACAACATAAAAAACAATAAAAGGAGATATAAATGGTTTATGTATAGAACTTTCAAATGGAGAGGAAGTCAAAGTGATATCAAGTAATAAAAGACTGGTTCAAACATAGGAAGATAAAGGGTTAATTTCAAGGTAACCACAAAGAAAGCTAACAAACTTACTCATCAGAATAAAAAAGAAGAGAAACAAAGTTTCACTGAACACAAAATCTATAATAACGAAAGAAAATCCACGAACCAAAGGAACTTAGCACAGGAAAGCAAGAGGAACAAAGGAAATGTCAGCACCATTAAAAAAAAAAACACAACAATATGAGAGCAACAAACTCATACCTATCAATAATCACACTGAATGTAAATGGTTTAAATGCGCCTGTAAAGACGTAAAGGGTGGCAGAATAGATTAAAAAAAAAAGAATGACCCATCATATGCTGTCTACAAGAGACACACCTTAGACACAAAGACATAAATATATTAAAAAGCAAAGGATGAAAAAAATATATATCAAGCAAACAGTAACCAAAAAAGGGCAGGAGTGGCAACACTAACCTCAGATAAAATAGACTTTAAAGCAAAATCCACCATAAAAGACAAGACATTACATAAAGATTAAAGGGACAATCCACCAAGAAGACATAACCTTAATAAATAACTATGCACCCAACGACAGGGCTCCAAAATACAGAAAACAAACTCTAACAGCACTGAAAAGAGAAACAGTTCCACAATAATAATAGGCGACTTCAACACACAACTCTCAGTGAAGGACAGAATTTCTAGGAAGAAATTCAACAAAGACACAGAAGATCTAAAGGCCAAATTCAACCAACTTGACCTCGTATGCATATACAGAACACTCCACCCAACAGCAGCAAAGAATACACTCTTTTCCAACACACATGGAATATTCTCCAGAATAGACCACATTTTAGGCCACAAAGCAACACTCATTAAAATCCAAAACATCAAAATAATACAAAGCATTCTCTCTGATCACAATGCCATATAAGTAGAAATCAATAACAGGAAAAGCAAGGGAAAAATATCAAATACAGGGAAACCCTGGGGGATCAGTGGCTAAGAGCTTGGCTGCTAAACAAAAGGTCAGCAGTTTGAATCCACCAGCAGCTCCTGAAAACCCTATGGGGCAGTTCTTCTCTGTCCTATAGGGTCACTATGAGTCAGAATCGACTCAACAGCAAGGGCTTTTAAAACAACTGGGAAATAGAAGAAATCAAAAAGGGAATTCCTAGAATCAAATGAGAATTAAAACACATCCTACCAAAACCTTTGGGACACAGCACAGGCAGTGCTCAGAGGCCAATTTATAGCAATAAACGCACACATCAAAAAAAAAAAAAAATGAATGGGTCAAAATCAAAACGTTAACCCTACTCAAACAAACAGTGAACAGCAAAAGAAGACTACAGTCACCAGAAGAAAGGAAATAATAAAAATTAGAGCAGAAATAAATGAAATAGAGGACAGAAAAACAATAGAAAGAATCAACAAAACCAAAAGTTGTTTCTTTGAAAAGATCAACAAAATCAACAAACCACTGTCCAAGCTGACAAAAGAAAAACATTAGAGGAAGCAAATAACCCAAATAAGAAATGAGATGGAAGACATTAAAACAGGACCAACTGAAATAAAAAGGATCATAACAGAATACTATGAAAAACTGTACTACAACAAATTTGAGAACCTAGAGGAAATGGACAAATTTCTAGAAACACACTATCTATCTAAACTAACACAACCTGAGACAGAAAATTTGAACAGACCCATAAAGGAGATTGTAAAGGTAATTTAAAAAAAGCTCCCAACAACATCATAAAAAGCTCTGGCCCAGATGGCTTCACTGGAGAATTCTACCAACAATTCAGAGAAGAACTAACACCAGTACTACTCAAACTATTTCAGACCATAGAAAAGAAGGATTAGTCCCAAATTCATTCTATAAAGCCAGCATAACCCTGATACCAAAGACAGGGAAAGACACCACACAAAAAGAAAATTACAAACCGATTTCTCTCATGAACATAGATGCAAAAATTCTCAACAAAATTCTAGCCAATAGAATTCACTATCATATCAAAAACATAATACACCACCACCAAGTGGGATTCATAACAGGTATGCAAGGATGGCTCAATATTAGAAAACCAATCAATGTAATCCACCACACAAATAGAACAAAAGAAAAGAATAACATGATCATCTCACTAGATGCAAAAAAGGTATCTGATAAAATCCAACACCCATTCTTGATAAAAAGTCTAAATAAAATAGGAATAGGTGGGAAATTCCTCAACATAATAAATGGCATCTGATGGCACAGTGGTTAAGAGCTCAGCTGCTAACCAAAAGGTTGGCAATTTGAATCCACCAGCCACTCCTTGGAAACCCTATGGGGAAGTTCTACTCTGTCCTATAGGGTTGCTATGAGTCAGAATCAACTCAGTGGCAACAGGTTTGGTTTTTTTGGTTAAGCAAAACCAACAGCCAACATCATTCTCAAAGGAGAGAGACTGAAAGCATTCTCCCTGAGAAAGGGAACAAGACAAGGATGCCATTTATCATTACCCCTATTTAACATTGTTCTGGAAGTCCTAGCTAGAGCAATAAGGCAAGAAGAAGAAATAAAGGGCATCCAGATTGGAAACAAAGAAGTAAAACTACCCCTATCACAGATAATATGATACTATACACAGAGAACCCCAAAGATACCACAAGAAAACGGCTGAAACTAATAGATTTTAGTAGAGTAGCAAGATACAAGATCAATACACTAACAAAAAGAACTTCAAAAAGGAAATCAGGAAAATGATACTATTTATAATATCCCCTAAAAAGATAAAATACTTAGAAATAAATCTAACCGGGAACAGAAAAGACCTATACAAAGAAAACTACAAAACACTATTGCAAGAAACCAAAAGCGACCTACATAAATGGAAAAACATACCATGCTCATGGATAGGAAGACTCAACATTGTGAAAATGTCTATTCTACCCAAAGTGATCTAAACATATAATGGAATCTCTATCCAGATAACAAAAGCATTCTTTAACAAGGTGAAAAAACTAATCAACAACTTTGTATGAAAAGGAAAGAGGCCCTGGATAAGTAAAGCATTATTGAAGAAAAAGAACAAAGTAGGAGGCTTCACACTACCTGATCGCAGAATCTACTATACAGCCAAGGCAGTCAAAACAGCCTGCTCCTCAACAGTGGATACAGCACACTTCACTGCTGACCCCATATGGAAAGGAGGCAGGTAAAGAGTTTCTGTGGCACTGAGTCTCTCAACACCAAGATCTAACAGCTCCTCAGATCAACCTCTCAGGACCTCAACTATTCCAAACAACCAGGATCCCAACCAACGCATGGTAGACATTTCCATGAGAAAAAAGAAAATGTAGACTGGAGGCCTTCTAAGGTCCCTAAAGTTCTAACGATTTCTTAACCGTTTTGGGCCATGGACCTCGTTGGCAGCCTGGTGATTGGATCCCTTCTCAAAATAATGTCTTTAAATGCATAAAATACAAGACACAGGATTGCAAAGGAAATAGATATTAACATACAGTTATAAAAATAATTTTAAGTTATAAAATAATAATATATGTGACTCTTTATTAATACATTAATAAGATCTGGCAGTATGTCTAATAATTTCAAAGTAGTCATGAGCATAAATGATATTTCAAGATATCTGCAATAAGTTAATACGCTAGGAACATAGCTGTGATTTCTAATGGTAGCAAAGTCACAGGCACTCCTAATATTGCTGTGGTTTATGCCTACATTGATAATGGAAAGAAATGATAAATTTGTTAGGTATTAGTGAAAATAAAGATGCAAATTTTGCCTATACAAGATCTCAAATTTCCTGAATTCTATTCATAGATTCTTCAGAGCTACTGTTTCCAAAGTGTAGTCTGAGGAACCCTGAGGCTCCCCAAGATGCATTTAAGGGTCATAACATCAAAACCATTTTTATAATAATACTAGTATGACAACTGCATTGTTCACTCTCATTTTCTGAGTGTACCGCAGAGTATCCCAGAGACTACAAGACATGTGACGACTCCATCACTCTGACAGCTAATGAGACATGCGCTTGTGTTTTCTTATGTTCCAAAATTTTCGTTTTAATTTATAATATGGTAAATGTTGACAGACATAACTCACATAAGCAAAAGTTCTCTGGAGTCCTAAATAAAATCTAAGACTAGAAAAGGGTCCTGAGATCAAAAAGTTTAGGACCACTGCCTTAGGGGCTCAAAGACCTTAGGTTAATAACGCTGATTCTATCATAAATGATACAACATTTTAAAAATGTTTCCCAAATGACTAAATTTATGGCTATTGGCTCTGGCTGCTTCCCACTGCTAAGCTATGGGACTTGTCTCTGGAACAGCATGACACTTCTTTCCTGGGAGAGTGAACTAGGGTAGGTAAAATAATTTCTAATTGCTTTCTGAGGAAGTTTCATCTGGCCAAGCATGAACTCTTCAAAGGAGGACAAACGTTTAGATCCATGAAAATAATTTTTTACTCAGTGCACCGTTACTATATAACTCTTTTCTGAAACTTTGTCAGAGCACAAAATACCCACTGGACCCGAGTTTTCTTCCAGTCTCACTTTCACTCCTGGCACTCTTTCCAAAACAACCTATCAAGTATCCCATGTACAACACGCTGCCATCTTCCTCCTCCTCATACAAGAGCACGACAATGTCCACTGCCTCTGAAAACAGGGCTTTGCAAGACACTTGGAAATTTCCTTCAAATTATACAAGAGCTCTTCCCTCTCAATCCCACCCTAATTTATTTTCCAATCTTCCCACAGAACTCCTATGTTATAATACTTACAAGAAAAGGGAGGATCTGTTCCTGGTATTCCACCTCAATCAGAAGTGGGAAGGTAATAGAAGGCTTACAGGGGCAGGACAGGGAAGTGGGAATTAGGGTTTTAAGAAGCAGGCAATGAGAAGAGGTCCCAGGGCTGGACTGTGGCATATGGGGAGGGGATGTGGTGGGGGAGGCAGGGCAGAGGGGGAGCTACATCAGTGGAAGCCAGACTTGGTGACTAAGGTCAAGGCATAAGACCCAACTTAGAAGAGCTGAGTAGGGGACAAGGCAGGTCTTGCATCGCGCACAAACTTAGGCAGCAGTGTAGAAACAGGCAGACCCACACAAGGCAGAAAGACATGATAAACGACACCCGGAGAAATCAAAAGAAGTAAAACAAAAAGAAAAATCAGAAAGAAATAATAAACACATTCTGTAGCCATTTAACGGGGACAAACAGCCCTGTACATTCTCAAGTCCCTGAGGGTAACACTTTACTGCCGGGTAGAATAACAATGGCCCTGAGCCATTTAAAAAAAAAAAAAAAACTTAAATTACATTCAGTTTGCTCAAGGGCAAAAAATGGAATTTAGGGACTTAAAGGCCTAAACTTCCGTTATTTTACAAAATTCATTGTTGTGCTCTCGGACATTCCCCAGTGATGGCAGACACAGGAGGCATTATTATGCTTTGTTTTCGAGAAAGACTCCACCCAGGTCTATTCAAATAACTTTCAGGTCATCCTTATTAGCTCAATGAAAACAGATTAGGCTTTCTTTCTAACCCAATCCCTTTGCTAAGAAGCCCTGGTGATGCAACAGTTAAGTGCTCGCTGCTAAATGAATGCAGAGAGTTAGCAGCTCCAAGGAGAAAGACCTAGCAATCTCCTCTCTTAAAGATTAAAACCTAGAAAACGCTTTGAGGCCATTCTACTCTGTCACGTGGGGTAGCTATGAGGCAAAACTGACTCCACAGCACCTAACAACATCCTTTTACTAGGTCCGTAGGTGGTGCAAACCTAAAGGTTGGCTGTTTGAACCCACCAAGTGGTACCATGAGAAGCCTGGCACCAAAAGCCTAACGATCACAAACAGCCAAAATTACAGCCAAAAAAACTCTATGGAGCAATTCTATTCTGTAACACATACAGTCACCGTGACTCGGAATGGACTTGATGGCAACAGATTGTTTTTTATTTGGATCCCTTTGCTGATTTTTATTTTACTTCAATTGCCTGGTGAGGATATTAGTATACAAGATAACATGTATTATGTAGCTGAAGAATATTGTACCCTTCAACTAATCACATGGAAGGCTATGAAAAATATAATGATGATAAAGTTATCAAAGATATAGTTAAAAACTAACTATAATTCAACACTGTCATAACTTCGGGACTAGAAAACTCAAATCTAAATACAGGCGAGAAGAAAACACATGGTGTCAATTTTTATAAATTCGCCGTACACATCGTGAGCCCTACTATGCAGTAGTTAAGAGTTCAGCTGCTAACCAAAACGTTGGCAGTTCAAATCCACCAGCCACTCCTTGGAAACCGTATGGGGCAGTTCTTTTCTGTCCTACAGGGTTGCTACTAGTCAGAATCGACTCGAACGGCAAGAGGTTTGGTTTTTCATTGTTTGGTTTTACATACATCCAGGATCTTCTGAGGCAGTGTCAAATTTGTAACATTCTTTTCAATAAATTGTTTCCATTAAATGTTCAACAACTTTTTATTTAATTAGTATTATTTTTTACTTTTAACAGAATATCTGTAATCAGTGGCTCAAAAACTCCTTTATTAGACAGTTTGCTCCCCGATACAACTGTTGGATATGAGGAAAACCAAAAAAACCCATTGCTATCAAGCTGATTCCAACTCAGAGCAACCCTATAGGAAACAGAGTAGAACTGTCCATAGGGCTTCCAAGGCTGTAAATCTTTATGGAAGTAGACTGCCACATCTTTCTCCCATGGAGCTGCTGGTGAGTTCAAACCACCGAACCTTCAGTTAGCAGCTGAGCGCTTAACCACTGTGCCACCAGGGCTCCTGGATATGAGTAAGAGCACCTAAAATTAATAATTGAGGTGCCTGATTAACAGGAAAGAGCTACGTTCTTGTCCAAAGTCAGACTCCATTTTGATTTTTAGCACGGGTTCTGTTTCCAAACTACAGCCTGTCATTTCTGTAAGTTTCCACTGTGCTTTGCTGAAATCAATCTTTTAGAAAAGAATGAGGAACCTTTAACCACCGTCAACAAACAGAATGAGGGAGCCAAACATGCATTCCCAGGAAACACTCTCAGGATGTAAAATCATTTAGGAAGAGTATGTCAAGATGTAAACAATTGCTCTCGGAAAGAATACGTTCAGACCTAACCAAATCAGTCAGGATGTAATCCAGTTGAGAAGAGTATGTGAACAGTTTGTTCCTGGAACTGACTACAATCAGGAATATCTGACCACAGTTCCACCATCAAGAATAACCAAATCAGCTGGCTCACTCCCCCAACCCAGGTGGCCGACCTTTACGACCTTTACATTTCAAAGGACTTCAAACTGAAGCTGATCTGTAATCAATCATTAACCCCCTACCTTTCCTTTGTTTCTCTAAGTATAAAAACCTCTAACTCGATAGAGACAGCAGAACACTGTGTTGACAGCATCCTCAACTCTGTTTTCCCAATTCGTGAATTGGTTTTTTTCTCTTAATAAAATTCTTTGCTTTTACTGTAAGTAGACTCTGTGGTTTGAGCTGTACAACAGATACAACTGTTGGAAGCACAGAGAATGAGGATCTCTGTATTTTAATACTCCCCTCTCTGTTAAAAATTGGACAAATCAGAGAAGGAAAAAAAAGGTAATTTTTAAAGCCACTTTTATTGGCACAAAAGACTCATTTTGTTTTCCTTTTCACGTATCATATTTTCTCCATACTAGGTTAGGGCCTTTGTGCTCATCTGCAACTTCAATAGATGTGTTAAAACACTAATATGAATCTGGAGGCAATGAAATTACTTGATTATATATAAGAGCTTTCACTGATAGACATGGAAGTATTTACTCTATGAACCTTAGCTACAATTGGTAATTCCCACAATATACCATTGAGTCAACTCCCACTCACGGCAAACCCATCTGTGCCAGAATACAACTGTGCTCCACAGGGTTTTCAGTGGCTGATTTTTTGGAAGTAGACTGTCAGCACTTTCTTCTGAGGTGCCTCTGGGTAGACTCAAACCTCTAACCTTTAGGTTAGCAGCCAAGCATGATAGCAATTTGCACCACCCAGGGACTCCAATTCCTAAATAAATAACTGTATTTTAAATGTAATGTTGTTTTTAGGTGCTGTCAAATCT
>NW_004443954.1:3254872-3255663 GCF_000243295.1 Trichechus manatus latirostris
CACAGTTCTTCTCTGACACACACGGGGTCACCATGAATTTAAGTCGACTTGGAAGAGGCTGCACAGGCCCGGTTCACTATTATTACTCCCCATTGCTAACCCCCACGTTGTCTCGTGATCTTGTTTTTCCCTCCCATTCCAGTCTCTACAAAAGGTTTAAGATTAACCGATGTTCCTCCTTGGAGGATGGAAAACAAGTGCTAATAATCTAAGGATGAAAAACCAAGCAAAGCACCCGTCTTGTGACAAGAAAACCAGGATGTTGCCAGATAACCCCCAAGAATATCAGTAAAATATTAACTTATCTGAGACGTGACTACCTCAAGGGGGAACTAACACAAACTTCTAAGACCCATAATCCTGTCCCTATAAAAGCCTTCAGCCGATCTCCAGTAGGAGAGATGGGTTTTTGGAGGACTCTATTCCCCACTGTCTCCTATGTATCGATATATAATAAAACTCTTGCTGCTCACCTCAGCCGTGTCTCAGAATTGGCTATGGTGGCAGACAGCTCCAATCCACGTTATTGAGGTAACAAACTCAGTAGCAAATAGTATTAATATTATATCTAAAACTATAACTATTATCCACTTGGCAAACATATTTTTTAAAGAGTTAATTAGTGAGATTCTCCAGCAATGTAAAACTTAAGCTGGTTCCTTTTACTGAGATACTCAAAAATATTTTTAAAATAAAAAATAAACTTTTAATAATTCATTCTAGAAATCTGTCAAAAGTAAAAAGAATAATTTACAGTAGTGCTTAAAGTTTAATCAATTTCTTAAAAGCAC
>NW_004443954.1:3256777-3257977 GCF_000243295.1 Trichechus manatus latirostris
AAGAAATTATAGCAATAATAATTAACATGATAATCATTAATATTACTATATTGTAAAGTGTATTTTGTATCAGTGAATTTCTTATTGCAGAAACAATGGAAGGAGAAGGATGAGGAGGAGGAGGATGAAGGGAAGAAGAGGTATAGTAATAGCAGTTCAGGTGATGCTAACAAAAGATTTAAACATGATTTTCCATTTACTTATTTTTAAAAATTTTGATTGTTTAAAATAGACTTCTTGTACAATTATTTTGTTTTATTCACATTAGTATAATCACTTCTCCCATGAAATACAAATTATTTTAACAGACTTATCCATTTCCAAAAGCTCAAGGTTGAGAAAAATTACCTTAATCAATCAGTCACCGTGTTCAGTTCAGTCCCCAGCACAGACTTATAAATAATAGCAAGTAATGGTGATGAAGAAACCAATTCATTAGGCTCTTTGCTTTAAATCAATGGCCACCTTTAATTAAAACCTCCAGTCAGAATGCTAGGGATTAATTGCTAATTAATAAACCCATTCCTAATCTAATTTGGGGTGGGGGTGGTTCCTGACTTTAGGTCCCATACTGCAATTTTCCTTTAGCACCTCTGACACACACACACACACACATATATATATATATATATATATGGCTTTTTTTTGTTTGTTTTTGTTTTTGCCTTGTAATTTCCTTTCTCAGTTAGCTTCCAGCAATTTGAAATTACATTCTGGTTTCACCCTGTCCAATTAACAAGTGGCAGTAGATGAAGAATAACTGGATCTCCATGCAGCTTCTGAAAAGCATGAGTACAACCTTCCAATCAATCCTCTTGCAAATCTGTGAGGACATAATGATTAGCTAGGCCTGGGCTTAATTTTATTAATTCAATCATTCATTCATATATCAAACTATTTGGAGCACTATGTACCAGGTACAAAATTAAATTGGAGGAAAAAAGTAATCAATCCTCAATCCCTGCCCTCAAGTAGCCTACAGTTTACTAGGCAAGAACAGAAGTATTGAAGAGTTTAAACACAGTATGATACCGGAACCAAGAGAACAGTTTAATATACCCTAAGCAGTACTTGGCTGAAGGATAAGGGCCCTAGGTTTTTCGCTCTGCTCTTCCAGTGATCAGCTGTGTAATCTTGGGCAAATCCTTGAAACTACAGTTCACCCTAAAGGGTTGTCATTAGAAATAAGTGAGAGAAAGT
>NW_004443954.1:3259158-3262094 GCF_000243295.1 Trichechus manatus latirostris
ACCTAATTATGAGTCCTTCCCAGACAAGAACCGGAAATACAGGTATGTAGGGCCTTGTGGAAGAAAGCGAATGGGGCAAGAAGGACTAAAAGGAACCGTAGATTATGCACATGGTTGAGGTGAAGGCGCTTTCCGCTGCCTCACTCTCCAAGGCCCTGCAGGCAAGGCCTCCAGCACAAATGATGAAAGTGATTTTTTTTTTTGTCGTATTTCATGAGTGACAGTGACTGGGTCAGAGCCCTTCCATCTCAGACTCGTTCTCCCCGCTCCTCCCGCTCCCCACCGGGGCGCACCCCTGCCCTCGAGGGAGCCGGGGGCCGGGGCTGAGTAAGGCAGAGGCGGGTTGCCAGTAGGCGGGCGCCCCGGGGCGGGACCCAGAAGGCGCTGTCCTGGTGCTGAAACCCGACCTGTGCCGCGGTCGGGCCCAGGTCGCGGCCCTTACCTTTTGAGAGCTGAAGGAATGCGTCCAGTGGTACAGAATAAGCCTAACCTCCTCCCCCGGCTTGCCTTCCGCCATTAAAGGCGCGCCCCCTCTCTGCTCGTCCTGCCTCCGAGCCATTTTGGGGTGCGTAAGCGCAGGTGGGCCTCCACCGTCCGCCCTTTACTTCTCCCAGCCACACTGCTCGGCAAAGCGTCTTAGGCTTCCGGCGATGCCTCCTGGAGCCTAGAGGATTCGGGCCGCCGAACAGCCCACTGGGAAGTGTAGTTTCGCTGGCGACCAAGCTGTGGGCAGAGTCCGCGGACACGCGCGGGTGTCTGCGCGCCGCAGGGCGCCCCGAGCCGGGAAGTAGCTTAGGGGGTATCCTTGGATATGTTTTAGAAAAAAAAATCTAAAATATGAGTCTTTGCTTATCAAGTGGGTAGCGAATAATGTTGACTGCAAATTTCTCATCGGTTTTGGAGATGGGATGGGGGTTGATCGGGTGTAAAAAGGAGCAATTTCCCAAGATACATAGGGGTCTTCTTGGAAAGAGGCTATACCTTCTGCGAAAAAGAAGTTCCGGTTGACAAGCAAACAACAGGAAAAAGATCTACGCATTTTCGTTAGAAGATGCTACTATAAAGGCATGCAACCAAAAAAAAAAAAAAAAACCTCATAAGCCACTAATAAATAATGGTGAGGTAAAATATCCTAGTTGTTAAACATAGAAATTTTAGAGCAAAACTACGTGTGTTCACATCCTGGCTTTTCATCCATTAACCTTAAGCAAGTTACCTAGCCGTGCTGGATCTCAATGCTCCCCGTTTTTGAAATGGAGATAATAATTTTACTTCCCTCATAAGATTTAAATTAAATAAATAAATAAAATGTTAAATGCTCAAAACAGCCTGGCATGTTGTAGACACTCAATATTGTTCACAGATTGTTTTATAACATTGTCTTTATGGCCATGGTGAGAATAGTAATTTTATACGAGTCTAGTTGTTATTGTACACCTCTTAAAATCTGGCATTGTAATAATTAATAAAATTTCTCTTTCACTGAGTATACACCTATGTGTATGTATGTGGATGTGTATATATGTATTCGTGTATATATATACATATATGTACGTGTGTGTGAATATATATATGTGAAGTGAATGCTTGTATAATCCATTCACCAAATATTTTTGCGCACCAGGCGTTGTGCTGGGCCCTGGGAATACAAGGTTGCCTAAGATCTGGCACCCAAGGTACAAGTCTGGTAGGGGAAACAACAAAATAAATCAACAAACACCACAGAGATGAGAACTGTCTACCTTACGGGTGAAAACACGGTACTGGGAGTAGGGAGAGGTGGGCATCCGACCAAGGTCTGGAAGAGATAAAATCCCATGAAGTCCTCCCTCCCGTTTACCACACTTCGTTTTTTGTTGTCTGTAATTCTTTTATGGCTTGTAAAGATTTTACAATGTTTTCTTATATGCTTGTTAATTCAAATGCCACAAAGACAATGATCGTTACCAAATTTGTTTATCAGTTCACTCTTCGAATTAAGCTTTGAAATTTGACCCTTTACCTGTTGCCGTCGAGTCGATTCTGACTCGTAGCGACTCTATAGGACAGAGTAGAACCGCTCCGTAGGGTTTCCAAGAAGCAGCTGCTGGACTCGAACCACCGACGCGTTCATTAGCAGCCAAGCTCTCAAGTTTCTGCGCCACCAGGGAAATTTGACAGCAGCATTTAAATTCTAGCTTTGCCGCTAACTTTGGTGACTTGGCCTCTCTGAGCCTTCATTTCTTCATGTGTGAAATATGGATTGATAAAAATATATACCTCAGAAGACAGGCCTGGCAATCTGTTTCCGAAAAGTCACAGCCCTGAAAACCCTATGGAGCAGTTCTACTCTGTGCACATGGGGTCGCCATGAGTCAGAATCCACAGCAGCCGACACCAACAACCGGACTGCTGTGGGAATTCAGTCAGAGAACGATGTCAAGCACCTAGGACACAGATAACGTAGCATCTGAGGAAAATGTGTACAAAAAGCCCTCCGTTAAGGGATGACCCTTAAGGGGACATCATCTCCCGCTTGATCCTCTCTCTCCAGGCCTCAAGATTCTTACAGCTACCTATGTAACCTCCTCTCCCATTCCTCTTCGGAAGGGCTTCGTTTTTCATTCTCCAACTCCGTATTCCAATATATACTATACAGTTCTCGTTCCTTGCTTTATTAAATCACCTCAGTATTTGAATAAATTCAAGACTCTTCGTAGGCCACCTGTCACTTGCAGCTGAAAAAGTCCTACCATACAGCCCAAACACTGAGTACTTTCTCTGTCACATATTCACAGCAGCAAAACCATGTATTAAGAATTGAAAGAACTGATTGATTATTGATTGCATTGGTGTTTACTACTAAGTATTCCTATCTGTGCATGGAAGTGTAAATGCATACAGAGCCTCTGAAGGGAAACTTGCTAAGTATTCCTATCTGTGCATGGAAGTGTAAA
>NW_004443954.1:3262367-3287530 GCF_000243295.1 Trichechus manatus latirostris
TCTGAAGGGAAACTTGCTAAGTATTCCTATCTGTGCATGGAAGTGTAAATGCATACAGAGCCTCTGAAGGGAAACTTGTCAATATGCATCAGAGGCCTTGAAAATGGGCACAACTTACAACTTAGCAATTCCTCGCTTCACAACCTAACTAAGGCAATGACTGTGGCAGATTCTGAGAGATGACCCTAAAAATCTTCTCCTCTTTTTCCATGGAAATAGGAGTTTGAGCTGAGTGCAAGTCTCCTGAGAATAAAGACTGTATTTTCCAGGTTCCACGGCAGCTGAATGTGGCCTCGTGACTATATTCTAGCCAATTAGATGTAATCAACGTGGCACAGGGAAGTTCTGGGAACCTTCCTTATCAGACAGTCAGACCTGTGTCTCTTCTTCTTCATCCTGTACTCTATCCTGCTGCCAGGAGCATGGATGCTGACTTGGACCACGAAGAATTGGGCCACGCCCTACAGATGGCAGAGCCCTGAGGTGGAGGGAAACCGGGCCCCTAAAGACATTGGATTAGGGGCATTGGTGGTTTGGTGATAGAACTCTTGCCTTCCTCACAGGAGACCAGGGTTCTATTGCTGACCAATGCACCTCATGAGCAGCCACCACCCATCTGTCAGTGGAGACCTGTGTGTTGCTATGATGCGTAACAGTTTCAACAGAACTTCCTAAGACAGACTAGGAAGAAAGGCCTGGCAATCTGCGTCCAAAATTGAGCCAGTGAAAACCCTATGGATCATAACACTCCAGTTCACAAATGATTATGAGGATAGCGAAGGACTCAGCAGTGTATTGTTCAGTTGTGCTTGGGGTTGCCATGAGTCAGGGGCCAACTCAACAGCAGATAACAACAAAAGATGCTGGGGAGCAGAACCCCCACACCACCATCAGTCAGCAAACCTCCAAACTTTTGCTTGAAGGAAAATGCAGCATCTTGTTTAAGCCACTGGGACTAGTTTTCCAGATGCTCACTAATACATACTAACCTATCCTCACTAATACATAAACCTTGTAAAATATAGGTAGCTTTTTTTTTTCTTGTGCTTCTGTATATGCTAATTTTTCTGTAATGGATGTATGTTGCTTTTGTCACTTAAAAAAATTGTTTTGTGCTTTAGGTGGAAGTTTACAGCTCAAGTTAATTTCTCATTCAAAATTTTATACACATATTGTTTTGTTACATTGGTTGCAGTCCCCACAATGTGACAGCACACTCCCCCTTTCCACACTGGGTTCCCTGTGTCCATTTGACCAGTTCCTGTCCCTCCCAGCCTTCTCATCCTCACTCAGGACAGGGGCCGCCCATTTGGTCTTGTGTGTCTGATTGATCTAAGAAGCACACTCCTCACCTGTATTATTTTGTGTTTTATAGTCCTGTCTAATCGTTGTCTGAAGAGTGGGCTTCAGCAATGGTTTCAATTCTGAGTTAACAGTGCATCCAGGGGCCATAGTTTCGGGGATTCCTCCAGTCTCTGTCAGACCATTAAGTCTGGTCTTTTTACATGAATTTGAGTTCTGGTCTACGTTTTTCTCCTGCTCTGTCTGGGACTCTCTGTTGTGTTCCCTGTCAGGGTGGTCGTTGGTGGTAGCCAGGCCGCTTAAAGATTTGAACGTTAAAAGAATATCATTAAACAGATGAGTAAATAGAGCAGTATTAGGGTTTTTTAAAATAAAAATAGGGGTAGAATAAAAATGGCTACATCTGCTTTCACTGATCTATAATCTCTTTTACAGGTAAGATAAAAGCTTTATAACTCATTCATATGTTCAGAGTTTCGACTCAACTGTGTATTCATTCTGTATCTGTGTGCCTTTGTGTATTATAGCATTAGACTGTGTGCTCCTGGAGGGCAGGAGCCGGCTCTAGGTAAATTTCTTTGTTAAATATACATTTCTTGAGCCCTACCTGTCCCAAGAACAATGCTAAATACAGAGACATGGAGGTAAATGTCACAATCACTGGCTTTAGGGAACTCAATATAGAGGGAAAGAAATGATATTTCAATACAATGTGTCAATTGCTTTGATATCTAGAAGATTACAGTAGGAGTACAGAGAGGCACCTAATCCAGGTAGGCTTCCCAGACGAGGTGACAATCTTTGTCATAACTAGTACCATACTAGTGCAATTACCAGTCTATCCAGCGTTGTGCCACAGCTGGCTTGTACTGGCTCACAAGAACAGATGGTTAAGTCTTCAGGAATTTTGCAAGCTGAATGTTCAACACAGACGTTAATAAAAGTTTAGTTAAATTTACTTATGTTTAAATAACTTATTTTTTAAAGCTAATCAATATTCAAAACCCATCACTTCCTAATTATTTGCTACACTTACTGTTATCTATACTTCTGAGTTTATTTATGTTTATTGTCTCTATATGGTAGAAATACTATATAAGATTGTGCTACTACGTATCTCCTCCCAACACCATGCTTAATGGGGTCATGTTACAAGCTTGATACGGACCACAGAGGGGGTCTTTACACCACAGAAATCAGCAAATGTGGTTGATCATGGCTTTTTTTTTTCCCAGTGAGTTGGTTGCATCTATCTTATTTAATAAAGTGTTTTAATACTCATGATAATCAGGAGGGCTCTGGGTAAATTTGTGAATTAGGAAGTTTATATATTAATCTGCTGTTGGTTCTGTTAAAAAAAATCATATTAAGTCAATAATAGAAATTGATTGAAGTTTATTTAATATACAATTTGCAAATCAGGATAACATTTTGATTAACCCAAAAAAAAACAAACCCATTGCTGTCGAGTCGAGTAGAACTGTCCCATAGGGTTTCTGAGGAGCGGCTGGTGGATTCAAACTGCCAACCTTTTGGTTAGCAGCCTGAGCTCTTAACCACTGCACCACCAGGGCTCCACACTTTGACTAAAGAGTCAAAAATGTTCCAGAGATGAGAGAACCTCTAGAGACTTTTATACCAAATCTTACTGGCATTGCCATGGGAAAAGGGCTGGAACAGAACTGATAAACAATTTGTGGTCAGGAAGGAATTCATACAGCATTATCTTGAAGAACAATTAAAATTACTGATTTACCCTAAAACATAGCTCCCAGTCTGACCTTTGGAGTACGTTTCCCAAAAATGACTGAATTCTCCAAAAGCGCACAATGCCCGAGGCAAAACAGTCTTACTAGTTTATCAAAACCATTGTTTGAACCAAAGGTGCCTTTTAGAAAAACAGTTTCTTCAAGGCTCAAGGTTCAAAAGGATATCTACAGGCAAATGGCCTGGGTGCGTCACTCCAACTCTACGGACCCCAGAAATCTGGATTCCAGGGAAATTACAAACTGTCTTTCAGTACCTTTTCCTGCCCCAGCCAACATGAGTTTTGTTTCCTTCTCCATTTCTCAGTTACCCACTACCGTTACTATGTTTTCATGCTCTTCACTACGCCCAGGAAGAAAGTGGATATGTGCACATCCATCTGCTCACTATCGAACACCTTCTCTAGCACATCTTCCCAGCAGTGAAACCAAGTAGTAAACATTGAGTGAATTAATTACCTCATTGGTGTTGAATATTAATAATACCTTATAAACAAAGGCATAATGTAAGAACTTTTGCACCTAAAGATCACAGACTATGCCCTTACAATCTTACTTGATCTTCACGATAACCTGTGAGGTACCTAACCCATTGCAGCTGAGTCGATTCCAACTCATAACGACCCTATAGGACAGAGTAGAACTGCCTCATAGGGTTCCCAAGGCTGTAATCTTCATGGAAGCAGACAGCCATATCTTTCTCCCACTGAGCAACTTGGGGGTTCAAACTGCCAACTTTTTCGTTAGCAGATGACCGCTTAACCTCTGTGCCCTAATTTACGGTTGAGGAAATGAGGTTTGGTAACTGAGAGACTAGTTTAAAATCCGAGAGCTAGTAAGTGACAAAACTATAACTCAGACATGAATATTTTCATGTTTCAATATTTAGTAGAAAATAATATTCATCAAGTATTTTCTACTAAATTATGCTGGCCTTACTGAAAAAAATAAATCTGTGGACTTCCAAGATTTAGACAACCTGGGGGAAATACAGCCACCTTCTTGATGCTCTTAAAAATTAGTCCACATAAGTGTACACAGTTCTATCAGAGCATTTAGCAAACCGGGGTGTCAAACTACTGTTTATATGTCTTTATTATGCATTAGACTTTGAGCCTCTTAAAGGCAAGGATTCAATATTATTCATTTTAATATCACCTGGGAACCCCTAACAGTGCTTGGTACATAAAAGATGCTCAAACATGTTTATGAATTAATGGGAGAAAAAAGACTAGGTAACTAGCTCCACCACCACCACCACCACCACCACCACCAACCAATCATCATCATCATTTATAGCCTGTTTAGTCTACTGCTCTGGAAATTCCATGTAAAAGATCATTTTATTTGACAAAATTTGGTATTTACAAGTCTGGACTATGGATCATGGCTCTGTGAACTGGCAGTCTTTTATGTTGTATTTATTGAAATATTGAAATATTTCTGAATGAATGAAGTTAAAATGGATTTGATTGATTTTATGAGATAACATTAAAACATTTAAAAGGTGTATCTTATACAGAATACAAGGAGAACAATAGTTCTTAGTCTTAAAATAACCTCAAAATCTTACCTGGTCCAGCCCTGCCTTGGGACTGGTCAGGTCTCACTATCCCTACCTGGAAGATTTTAACCAACCAGTTGTCATCAAGTTGACTCCAACTCACGGCGACCCCATGTGTGTCAGAGTAGAAGTGTGCTCCCGTAGGGTTTTCGGTGGCTGATTTTTCAGAAGTAGATCACCAGGCCTTTCTACCAGCATGCCTCTGAATGGACCCAAACCTCCAACCTTCCAGTTAGCAGTTGAGCTCCCCATCCAGGGACTCCATCTGAAAGATTAGGTAACTACAGTCTAGAAGGATTAAAGCATTTGGCTGGAATCACAACTTCATGCCAAGGTGTCAGCAACTTTTCAGGTCCCTTTTCTCCTGAGGAATGTGAAAAGAAGAGGAACTGAAATTAGGGAAAGGAATGGAAGGGAGAGTGGAAGGACAAAGGGGAACTCACTTTTTCACTAGGTTACCCACGGCTGAATCTAGATGTAGAGAGTCAGCACTGCTTTCATGCAACTTGAAAAATGCTAAATTCTTGGATGCAAGATGATCAAAGCAGAAGCTGTATTTATACACATCTAGCTCAACCAGGTGGAAGGCAAGACATTTGAAAGAGCAATTGCTTTTGTCCTCATTTTTGAAAAAAAAAATCCTTTGACTGATTTTCTGCCCACCAGAGTGTTGTTTCTTTACAGCTTATGAGTATTTTCTCAATAATTAGTATTCTTACATAATTATTTATTGGGGATTTGAAGCATGATCAAGCAATTTAAGTGCAATAGGATTAATATAAATTAATGATTAAATCCATAACCAAAAAAAAAGAGGATTTCTGAGTACAGTAAGTCCCTGAGTTACAAATGTCCGAGTTATGAACAACACATACTTGCTCCGTAATGTTATGTAAATTTGCCGTCACTTTTGATAAAGGGTAGACCTAACAACAGCAGGTCAGAACCACAAAAGGCCAACTTGTTTGTCAAAATGTGAAAAGCTTAAAACAATAGGAAACTACAACAAAGAAGTGGAACAGAGTGTCCTAACCAGTTCAATAACAATTCATCCCAGGAAGTGAGTTAAAGATCTACCTAATACCATAGGTAGCTCACATAACAAATAAAACACAACCATCATATGACAGACCTGGACCCCTGAGCCAAGAGACCAAATTGTTGCAAAAGAAAAACAAGAAAAGGTCACCCAATCATGATCTTAGGTCTTTGTCTTTACTTTAACCCATCATAGTCTAAGTAATTTACGCATAAGGAATCACACCTGTCAAAATTGTATAAAAAGCACTTACAGATTGTACTTCTTTGGATTCTGGTCTATTTATAGCCTCAGTGCTTGCAGCCAATTCTCCGTTTGTCTTCCGGTATGTCACAATAAAAATCCCTTTGCTGTAGAAGGCTTTGGTGAAGGTTGTTTCTCCACAACACTTAGAAATGATTGAACCAATCCTGACTCACAACAAACTCGTCATCGGTCACCTTCACTTGCTGCATGTGCAGCTTTGAAATCATTGAGAAGCCTTCAGCCTTTTCTCGCGCTAATGTAAAGCTAAATAAAAACCATACGCCCCTGTTCCAATCTACGTACAAATTCAACTTAAAGACACACTGAGGAACTCATCTCGTTCATAACCCGGGGACTGCCTGTATGCATTCACAACTTCTCTGGGGTCATACGCTTCCTTCTCTGGGATCATGCACTTCCTTCTCTGGGGTGTATACTTATTGTATTACTCCTTATAGTCAGGGCTTCGAACCAGTTCATTCCGGTTTGACCCCCTGCTAAGAATTTGCATTTCCACCCCCAGATGTACTGAATCAGAATCTGCATTTTAATAAGATCCCCAGGTGATTCTTATGTACACACAAGAATGGGTCTTGTTAAAGATGTAGGTGTATACATAAGAATCACCTGGGGATGTTGTTAAAATGTAGATTATGGTTCAGTATTTCTGCGGTGGAAATGCAATTTCTCAGCAGGGAGTTGAACCAGAACGAACCAGTCCAAAGTCCCGCTTGCAGTACAGAGCTAATAGAAGCATACTGAATTTCAAAAGACTCCTTTGTACCATTGTCAGAGTAAAAGCATTGGCCTGTATGATTCATTGTGGTAGAAGGTTAGGCTGGCCTTGTTTTAAGATTTGGAATTAGAAGAGCTGTGAGCCTTCTTTGTTGTTGTTGAGTGCCATCAAATCAATTCCAACTCATGTGACTGAGTAGACCTGCCCCATAGGGTTTTCTTGGCTGTAATCTTTACAGAAGCAGATCACCAGGTCTTTCTCCCACAGAGGCACTAGGTGGGTTTGAATCATCAACCTTTCAGTTAGCAGCCGAGCACTTAACCATTGTGCCACCAGGACTCCTTGGAGCCTTGTTTGGCCCTTAGGAATTGTATGCATCATCTTTGACAAATCACATGTAGTCTTTCTGAGTCTGATTCACCTTTCCTGCAAAATGATGATAAAAGCGTGGCAGATATGCTGGTGACACAGCTACTTCTAGTTTAGGAAAATTCCTCGAGCTAAGCAATTATGATTTGTGCACTTTTCTGTATGTTTTATGCTTCGATAAAAAGTTTTAATTTACTATACAGTACTGGTATGGCTGAATAATGTAACTATTTATAAAAACTATGTAAATTCATATTCCTAATATAACCTGTTTTGACCGATAGTAGGTAATCCTATACAGATGGAAAAAAAATATCAACAGGGCAGAGATCTTGAATCCCACTGGCGTCGAGTCGATTCCGACTTACAGTGACCATATAGGACAGAGTAGAACCGCCCCATAGGATTTCCAAGGAGTGGCTGGTGGATTTGAACTGCTGACTGTTTGGTTAGCAGCGGAGCTCCTAACCACTGTGCCACCAAAACCTTCTGACTAATTACAATACTTCAGGTTTCTGTTTTATAATGTACTTTTATAAATGACCACAAGAGGTCTCTATTTTTTTAAGAATAATCAATTCCCTGCTATTTCTTTTCTTGAAGACAAATCAGAAAACAGATATGGTTATATTTTTCAAAGAATATATTTAACTATTTAAGCTATCTAGTTCAAAATCAAGTTTTCCAAAAAATAAATAAATAAACACTTTTATATATGTGAAAAATAGAACTTTCTCTTCTTTCTCCGGACAGTAACAACATTAATACTAAGCACCCAAAAGCTACTTTGCCTGCTCTGTCTTGACACATGCTAGTAATCTAGTCTGTATAAATTACCTAAGTGTCATAATTGGTATTCACATAAGAAATAAATAAATAAAAGGAGATCCTCATTTGGAAATTTTTCTTGAGAATTTTTATCTTGAATGTGAACAATCCTTTTACCCGGTATTCTCAAGCATCTATTAAACTCTACAGATATTATCGAATTGAATGACAGAAAAGTTAGCCCACTGAGTACATTGATTTTGTAAAAGAGTAGGAAGGTCCTGGCAAGTTTACAATACATCGGAGCTCTCATCAACTTAGCTCCTGTGTTTGACTTATCACCCAAAATCAAATCCACTGTCATCAAGTCAATTCTGACACATAGCGACCCTGTCAGAAAGAGTAGAACTGTCCCATAGTGTTTCCAAGGCTGTAAATCTCCATGGAAGTGAACTGCCACAGCTTTCTCCCACGGAGCGGCTGGTGGGTTCCAACCGATGACCTTTTGGTTTGCAGCGGAGCACTTTAACCACTGCACCACTAGGGCTTCTTTGACTTATCACAGTGGCTCTCAAAGTGTGATCCCCTGACAAGCAGCATCACCTGGGAACTTGTTAGAAACATAGATTCTACTAAATCAGAAACTCTGCGCTGGGGCCTAGCAAGCTGTGTTTTAACGAGCCCTCCAGGTGATTCTGAAGCACATTAAGTTTGAGAACAACCGATTTAGTGTTTAATTGGATAAATTATCCCAGTTCTCGGTCCTTAGTTTCCCCATCTGAAAATTTGTAGAACAGAATAATGCATGAAAGTCAAAAGTGTGACCTAAGATGTCTGAAAGAAACGGTTAAATAATTTGGAACCATCTCCACAGAACAGACCTGGTAGAACCACATGGTGCCAGACTACCGATGCGAGTTTCCAGGCTCTAGGTGCCGGGACTATGCCACTGCCCCCTGAAGAGTGAGGATCATCACACCCCTGTGAGCTTCTGAGCGAATGCCTCCATGACTTCAGAATAGCCCACACTTGCTTTCGAAACTAAAATGTTTCCTCTAGTCTTTCTTGCATCCAAGAGCAAATAATCATATTTAATACCAAGAGCAACTTATTAATTCAGAGGGCTCCAGCTGTGGGATTACTATAGACTTATAATAATTGGATTAATTTTCTAGTTTCTTGAAGAATGGCTAGTAATGTTAATGGTGGTGCACTAAATTATTTTTTAGTAGAAATTCACTTTCAGCTGTATCTCTGGTGGGAGGGATTTGACATTTCTATTCACCATCTCTCATCCATCTCTACTGAAATTAATGGTGTCCGTTTTCAAATAACTGATCAGAATACATGAATAGGAACCAATATGCAATTCAAACAAAGATGCATTTGCATTATTTGATTGCTGATATTTTTGGAGTACTTCCTGTGTGCCAAGAACTGCTTTGAGGGCTCGATACGTTTATTGTATTTAGCACTTGCAAAATCCTGTTAGGCAGGGAGAAATATAATCTTCGTTTTATAGATGGAAGACCCCTGGGGACGCAGTGGTTAAGTGCTTGGCTGCTATCCAAGAGGTCGGTGGTTCAAACCCACCAGCCGCTTTGCAGGGGGAAAATGTGACAGTCTGCCTTCGTAAAGATTACAGCCTTGGAAACTCTATGGGGTAGTTCTACTCTATGAGTCATAAACGACTCTCCAGCAACAGGTTTAGTTTGGAGTTGTTTTAATAGATGAGGAAGTTGAGACACAGAAAGGTTAGATAAGTTTTCCAAACTCACACTATCAGTGTCGAAATGGGACTTAAACCCAGGAGTCTGGTCTAGACATCAGGTTCTTACCATTACAAAATCCTGCCTCAATATAATCAGCACAACCACCGAGCCACAGCTGTGATTTCACTGGTCTCACATGCAAAACTATGTACTCTTTATGTCACTGATTATTTTATTTCAGAAATTATTTGCCTTGGATTGTTTAGAGTCCATAGAAGAGGCTGGGAGGAACGGGATGAAACAGCATATCCTGCTAAATCTAAGTTAACGCTTATTGCAAATTTGTACCAACATGTTTCATCTTTTTCTATACGTTTATAATGTGCCTTTATATACAGTACTTATTTGATCCTTCCAACAACTCCCCTTTTGTTGTTGTCGTTAGGCGTCATCGAGTCGGTTCTGACTCATAGTGACCCTATGTCCTACAGAATGAAACACTGCCGAGTCCTGCGTCACGCTCACAATCGTTGTTATGCTTGAGCCCATTGTTGTAGCCACTGTGTCAATCCATCTCGTTGAGAGTCTTCCTCTTTTTCGATGACCCTCTACTCTACCAAGCATAATGTCCTTCTCCAGGGACTGGTCCCTCCTGACAACATGTCCAAAGTATGTAAGACATAGTCTCGCCATCCTTGCTTCTAAGGAACATTCTGGTTGTACTTCTTCCAAGACAGTTTTGTTCATTCTTTTGGCAGTTCATGGTATATTCAGTATTCTTCGCCAACACTACAATTCAAAGATGTCAATTTCCTCTTTGGTCTTCCTTATTCATTGTCCAGCTTTCACATGCATCTGATGCGATTGAAAACACCAGGGCTTGGGTCAGATGCACCTTAGTCTTCAAGGTGACATCTTTGCTTTTCAGCACTTTAAAGAGGTCTTTCGCAGCAGATTTACCCAGTGCAATCCATCTTTTGATTTCTTGACTGCTGCTTCCATGGATGTTGATTGTGGATCCAAGTAAAATGAAATCCTTGACAACTTCAATATTTTCCCCGTTTATGATGATGTTGCATATTGGTCCAGTCATGAGGATTTTTGTTTTCTTTATGTTGTGGTGTAATACCTACTGAAGGCTGTAGTCTTTGATCTTCACCAGTAAGTGCTTCAAGTCCTCTGCCCTTTCAACAAGCAAGGTTGTGTCATCTGCATAACGCAAGTTGTTAATGAGTCTTCCTCCAAACCTGATGCCCCGTTCTTCTTCATATATCCAGCTTCTAGGATTATTTGCTCAGCATACAGCTTGAATAGGTGTGGTGAAAGGATTTAAACCTGATGCACACCTTTCCTGACTTTAAATCACTCAGTATCCCCTTGTTCTGTTCGAACAACTGCCTCTTGATCTATGTACAGGTTCCTCATGAGCACAATTAAGTGTTCTGGAATTCCCTTTTAGAAGAGAAGGAATTAGCACTGAGGTGTGGAACTAATTACTCCATTAATAATTAGTAGAACTGGAACTAACTCCAAATTCTATGCACATTCTACCACATCCCAGAACTTCTGTGTGGCCTGCCACTTGCTTCAGCCTGTATCCAGGGCCAACTCGAGTTCTCTCTTTACTTAGGTATCAGCATCACAGCCTGACTTCGCTTCAGTTTCTAATCTTTACAAGGAAGCATTTGGACATGATGACCCAGTGCTGTGGGATCTTCCCTTTACTTGAGTGCAATGATGAAGTTATACAACACTGGGCCTCTTTTCCTTTGCCCTGTACAAATTTGACTTCTCCACTTTCACTTAGCACTACCCTCCACTCTAGTACATGCAGTGGTTAAGAGCTCAGGCTCTAGAGTTAGAACTGGATTCAGGTCCTGGTTCTCCTACTCACTAGCTAGGTGATCATGGGCACAGCTTCCTTGTCTATAAACTAGGTAAAACAATCATACTGCCTTCATAGGGATATTTGAGAAGTAAATGCAATATTTAAAATGTGAAGTATTTAACACAACGTCTACCATGTGGTAAGTAAAAATTATAATAGATAATGATAAAATGGTTAAAAAACATATTTTTTAACAGTCTTAGTGTTAAATGTTAACTATTTGTAATACATTCTGCAGTCAGAGGAGTTAGGCTGCTAGATTGGCTGCACTTTGGAACTTCATTATTGGCAATTCTCCCTAATGGTTTAACGTGAATTTTATCCATTTATAATTCAAAAATGCATATAAAACAACGAGTGTTAGGCGGACATTCAATTTCTCTAATGACAGAAATAACAAGCGATAAAATACTTATATTTAGATAATATGCATAGATCCACACAGGTTCATTTCTTGACTTCATACTGTGCCTACTGGAGTAGATCATTAAAGAAAATTTTGACAATTATGATAATGTCAGGTAAATATCACTCATAATATGAATATATGAGAAATCAAGGAGGAAAAAAGGAGTCACTTCCCAGAGTGCTCTAGTGGTATTTGAATAATTAATATTACCATTGTTTCTTTCCCACTGGCCACCTGGGCTCCTTTCTCATAATGTAACAGTAGTAAAGAGGGCTATTTATAAATATTTGTAACTATGAAACTATCTAGGATATATTAGATACAATCTTAGTGTCTTAGGCTGGGTTCTCAGAGAGAGAAAGGGAAGGAGGGAGGGAGGGAGACAGAAAGAGAGAGAGAGAGATTTACCTCAAGGAAATGGCTCACATGGTTATAGAGGCTGTCCAGTCCCACGTCCATGGGTTAGGCATCAGGCTGGAGGCATCTCCTGACTCTTGTAGCTGCAGGGGCTGATGAACCCAAGATCGGTGGGTCAGACGGCAGGCTGCTGGCTCAAGAGCTATGGAGGCTGATGAATCCAAGATTGGCACACAATACAGTGGACTGCTGGCTCAAGCCCAAAGAACTGGAGTTCAGATGATGACGAGTTAGGTGCAGGATCCAGAGCAAGAAAAAGCCAGCAAGCTTTGCCAGAATGTTCATATGTATTGGATGGAGGCCACACCACCAAGGAAACTCCCTTTACAATTGATGGGCTGATCCCATCAGCTGACATCAATAGGTCATTACATTATATCACAAAATGGAGAATAACTGCATCATTACATAACTGCCAAACCACTGAGAATCATGGCCCAGCCAGGTTGACACACAACCTTAACCATCACAGTCCACCCCTTGTCATCTTGGCACCTATACACATCTCCTTAAGCCATACACAGTCTCTCAATAAAGACAATTCCAAAGTCATTACTCACACCTAACATGATACAACTAACATGAATACAACTGAAAGTGTACTAGCCCTGTTTACATCTTATATTTTATAAGTAATTAAAAATATTTGATGCACACATACAAACAAGGAAAACTCGTGTAACAATTACAGTCTTCATTTCTGCAACTGGGCACATAGTTGTAACTGGTATTTGGAACTATCTTCTTCCACTACCCATTCCATATTCCCTTTGCCCTCAGTAAGCACCTCAGCTGGTCATGGTTCTTTGCCTGGGGGGGTGACCCAAACCTTCATTCCTGAAGGGTCTGGGCCATTAATAGTCATGTTGGAATTGGGTTGCTCTCGTTTTCCACTGACTTTAATCACAGGGCATAGTAGTACTAAGGGATCTCCTGTATTCCAGATATACTCTCTTTACCTCCATTATGTAATATCAATCCGATTTCCCCTTGGTACTCAGAATCAGTCACGCCAGCCAATGCAGTAACTCCCCCTTCTTTGTCTGTTGATCTAGAGGCATGAGCAGCCCAAAGAGGCCAGGTGGCATTCTTAACTTCCAGTTCAGTGGAATCAGTGTTGTGTCTCCTCATGACAGCATTCCTCCCTTTGGAACTAACACCTCTAGGACCACAGGGCATAAGTTCATGGAGACAGGAAGCAAAAAGTTTGCGAGTGAGTCACAAGGGGTAATAGTGAGTGGTACCACTCCCATTTTCATCCCTTGATTCCTGGACTCATGAATTCTGGCTATGGGAGAAAGAGCACCATATATTGTACTCTGGTTTAGAGCATATACAGCCTGCTGGAGAACATTGCCCCAACCCTGCAAGGTATTGTCACCTAGCGGATTCTGTAATTGTGTCTTTAGAATGCCATTCTGTTGTTCTATCAAGTCAGCTGCTTCAGGGTGACAGGGAACATGGTTAGACCAGTGAATTCCATGAATATGGGCCCACTGCCACATTTCATTTGCTGTGAAGTGAGTCCCTTGATCTGAGGCAATGCTGTGTGGGATACTATAATGGTGGATAAGGCATTCTGTAAGTCCATGGATGGTAGTTTTGACAGAAGCATTGTGTGCAGGCAAGGCAAATCCATATCCAAAGTGTCTATTCCAATAAGAACAAAACACTTCCCTTTCCATAATGGAAGAGAACCAATGTAATCAACCGACTACCAGGTTGCTAGCTGATCAGCTCAAGGAATGGTGCCATATTGAGGACTCAGTGTTGGTCTCTGCTGTTGGCAGGTTGGGCACTCAGCAGTGGCTGTAGCCAAGTCAGCCTTGGTGAGTGGAAATCCATGTTGCTGAGCCCATGCATAACCTCCATCCCTTCCACCATGGCCACTTTGTTCATGAGCACATTGAGCAACGACGGGAGCAGCTGGGGAAAGATGACTGCTTTCCAGAAAATGCGTCATCCTATACACTTGATTGTTAAAATCTGCCTCTGCCAAGATCACCCTTTGGTGAGCGTTCACAGGGGACACAAATATCTTCACTTCTTTGGTCCATTCAGAGAGGTCTATCCACATACCTCTTCCCCATACTTCCTTGTCTCCAATTTTCCAATCGTGTTCCTTCCAAGTCCCTGACCATCCAGCCAAAATATTAGCCACAGCCCATGAATCAGTATATAATCGCACATCTGGCCATTTCTCCTTCCAAGCAAAGTGAACAACCAAGTGCACTGCTCGAAGTTCTGCTCATTAGGGGGATTTCCCTTCACCACTGTCCTTCAGGGAGACCCCAGAAAGGTGCTGTGGTGCTGCCGCTGTCCACTTTTGAGTGCTGCCTGCATATCACGCAGAACCATCTATAATTCAGGAACAAGTTTTCTCTTCCTCAGTTAATTGATCCTGAGGAACTCTCCATGAGGCCACAGGTGCAGACTGGGAAAGGGCAGGTAATGTGACAGAAGTGGAGACCATAAGCATTTGTGCCACTTCCTGATGCAACTTACTTATGCCTTCAGGTCCTGCTCAGGCCCAATCTCATATATACCACCTCCATTTAATGATGGAGTGCTGCTGTTCACATCCAACTTTATGGCTCTGTGGGTTAGACAACACCCAGTTCATGACGGGCAGCTCAGGCTACATGGTAAATTGGCAGCCTGTGGTTAAACACTCAGTCTCTTCTAAGGCCCAGTAACAAGCCAAAAGCTGCTTCTCAAAAGGAGAGTAGTTATCTGCAGAGGCTGGCAGGGCTTTGCTCCAAAATCCTAAGAGTCTGCACTGTGATTCACAAACAACGGCCTGCCAAAGACTCCAAACAGCATCTCTGTCTGCCACTGACTCTTCAAGCACCATTGAATCAGCCAGATCATATGGCCCAAGTGGCAGAGTGGCTTGCACGGCAGTCTGAACCTGTTGCAGAACTTGCTCTTGTTCTGGGCCCCAATCAAAACTAGCACCTTTTTGAGTTACTTGATAAATAGACTGGAGTAGCACACTCAAATGAGGGATATGTTGCCTCCAAAATCCAAAGAGGTCTACTAGGCATTATGCCTCCTTTTCAGTTTTGGAAGAGGCCAGATGCAATAACTTATCCTTCACTTTAGAAAGAATATCTCAACATTCCCCACACCACTGGACCCCTAGAAATTTCACTGAGGTGAAAGACACTTGAAATTTTGTGGGATTAATTTCCTACCCTCTAGTATGCAAATGTTTTACCAAGAAGTCCAGAGTCATTGACATTTCTTTCTTACTAGGTTCAATCAGCATAAAGTCATCAATGTAATGGACCAGTGTAATATCTTGTGGAAGGGAAAGGCGATCAAGTTCCCTGTAGACTAAATTATGACATAGGGCTGGAGAGTTGATATACCTCTGAGGTAGGACAGTGAAGGTATATTGCTAGCCATGTCAGCTGAAGACAAACTGATTCTGGTGAACCCTCAAAACTGGAATCCAGAGAAAGGGATTGGCCAGATCAATAGCAGCAAACCAGGTACCAGGAGATGTATTCATTTGCTGAAGTAATGAAACCACATCTGGAACAGCAGTTGCAATTGGAGTCACCACCTGGTTAAGTTTACAATAATCCACTGTCATTCTCCAAGATCCATCTGTTTTTTGCACAAGCTAAATAGGTGAGTTGAATAGAGATGTGGTGGGAATCACCATTCCTGCATCCTTCAAGTCCTTGATGGTGGCTGTAATCTCTGCAATCCCTCTAGGAATGCAGTATTGCTTTTGGTTTACCATTTTCCTAGGTAGAGGCAGTTCTAATGGCTTCCACTTGGCTTTTCCTAACATAATAGCCCTTACTCCACTTGTCAGAGATCCAAGGTGGGGGTTCTGCCAGTTGCTGAGTATATCTATTCCAGTTATGCATTCTGGAACTGGGAAATCACTACAGGATGGGTTCGGGGACCCACTGGTCCTACTATGAGATGGACATGAGCTAACACTCCATTAATAACTTGACCTCCATATGACCTCACTGTGACTAATGGGCCACAGTGATGTTTTGGGTGTCCTGAAATTAGTGTCCTTCAGAGCCAGTATCCAGTAATCCCCAAAAAGTCTGATTATTTCCTCTTCCCCAGTGAACAGTCACTCTCGCAAAAGGCTGTAGATCCCTTTGGGGAAGGCTGGGAGAAAGATTAACAGTATAAATTTCTGGCAGTGCAGTGGCCTTCCCTTCATTCATGGGGTTGTGGATCTGTAAACTCACTCAAGTCTGGGAATTCATTGAGGGGCCATGACCCCGTATTCTGGCAATTTGAGTTAGACTGCTGTTCACTTGACCTACAATTCTTCTGCTTGTACAGAACAAGTAAATACTTTGTAGATTTCCTATTTCACTCCTAGGGACACCATGACTAAGTAGCCAACATCCATAAGTTCACAAGAGTCCGAAGATTCTGATTACTGCTTTAACTCTGCTGTCCATTACAGTAACCACGCCCACCTTGTCTTTGTTGATTGAGTGCCACCACTTGGCCCCTACCACCACAGGGTCCAATTAGCCCTATTGTAGTAATTCAGTTACGGCAGTTCCCACTGTCAAATCTGACTTGCATAACATAGCAATCACAGATGTCTTCAAGGATGCTGGGGCTCCCTTCACAGATTTACTCCTCACCATTGTGGTAAAAGGTGTGTCCTCTGGACACTCCATGTGTGGGTCTGTGGGTCTAACCTGAAATGTCCACTCTAAACCCAGTGCTGTTGAGTCGATTCCAACTCATATTGGCCCTATAGGACAGAGTAAAACTGCCCCGTAGGGTTTCCAATGAGCAGCTGGTGAATTCAAACTGCCAACCTTTTGGTTAGTAACCAAGCTCTTAACCACTGTACCACTAGGCCTCCAAAAATCCATTCTAACATTCCAATTTCCCTAAGCTTTTGGATACCTTCTTCTACAGCACACCAAGGCAGGTCTGGCACTTCAACTTGATTTAGTGTAGGCCACTGCATAAACCATGCTTCAGTGAACCAACCCAATAAACTATTAGACCCCTTCCTAATTTCTTGAGATGAAACAATGAATAAAAAGTCTGTGCTTAGTAGGCCGATATCAATAAATTTAGCTGATCCAACTCTATGTTCCTTGCACCATTATCCCACGCCCTTAATAGCCATTCCCACGTATATTCCCCAGGTTTCTGTTTATACATATTTAAAAAAAAAAAAGTCCAGCATTTCTTTTGGAGTGTAGCATACCTCCTGGGTCACACTTTGTACTTCACCTTTTGGGGCTTGCTGGGACTTAAGTCTAGTTATAGGTCTAGAAACAAAAATGGGTGATGGAGATGTGTTCCGAAAACATTCAGCAATGACTTGTAAAGTATCTGCCTTACGCAGTGCCCCAGATGCCTTCCCAGGCAATGACTCAGATGCCACCCCAAGTGATATCTCAGACAAAGGCTCTTCAGACACAGCTGGGTGAATCTCATCAGATGGGGGTTGAAGGGCTAATGGTGTTACAGTACCACTAGGTGGGTTTGAACTGCCAACGTGTACGTTAGTGGTTGAGGGTGAACCATTTTCACCATCCAGAGGCCCGCATATACCATAGAGGGTTCTTAAGTCATAGGTTTGAAATTGCAGCTTTTTGTGAGTTATATTTTCTAAAGGTAAATGAATTCTCACTATTTTAAAATGTGCGTGTGAGCATTTTAGCAAGCTTTTCATCATAACTACAGAACATCAACCTCTCAATGGAACTTGCTTGCCCTTTTCTTGATATTTCCCAATAAATGGTTCAGGTAGTCTTCCTGGAACCTTATTTTATCATTCTCTTTTTAGGCTTAAAGGAATCTTTCCAGGGAATTAAGATCATCTGGCACTTACCTTTGTCATTCAAATTAGAATATTTAATAATGCATTTGAATTTATTTTTCAAATGTCCCTGCTTTTTGTGTTCCTTTAGCTACTAACTAATAAGTGGAGAAGTTAATTTCCGTTTGTATTGTCTCTGGCCCACATGAGAAAAATGGCATAAAAACTCTGAGACGTAAGCTTTGAAGAAAGAAAATGCTAATGTTGCCAGCGATGCTCTAAAAAAGATTTTGCTCTGTGAATGTATAAATAGGACGAGATAAAGTTCTGGGCAGTAGCAGCTCCTGGGCACCAAATTGTCGTCTATGTTCCTTTGGCACCAACTTCAACATACTGGCATGATTTTTTTTCTTAACCACCCAACGTCACCGAGGACCAGGGAACAAACATGAGTGTCAGTGCTATGAAAACACACTTCATTTATCTTGTTGGTTTTCATAAGATTCTAAAGAAGCATAAGATAATAGTGACGATAGAAGAGGGGGCTGAATTTTACACTGAGAGACCAAAGTCTAAAGCAACATTTGCTTTCGTTTTTTATCGTCTATATTTTTCAAAGAAAAGCAATACTGTGATCCACAGAGAAAAGATGATTTTAAATCCTGAGCACGAAACTGAGAGAAATGAAAGCATGGTGTTGAGTCTGTGCTGTCAAGGCTGCAGGAGAGAAATGGGTGCGTGAGAGTCTGCGGCCGAAATAAGCCTGCGTCCAGGACTCCCTGCGTGACATCGGGGACAGTTTGGTGACACCAGTAAACCACAAAGATCACAGAGAGAAGGAGCTTGGCTTTGTAAGAAATTCTATTGTTTTCGAGCAGAGAAGTTTAACAGAAAAAGGAAAACTGGTCAAATTCAGGTGCCATTTGGTTGCCAGCACATGCGAGAAAAATAACTTCAAAAATAATGAGTAATAATAGCTTAAAACCTTTTCCGTCTAAGAGACTACTGCTGGGTGCAGGTTGTGACAATGTAGAAGTTCAGTTCTGCCAATTCAAAGAGGTAAAAGGATGTAAAGATGGTAAAACCACAACCACCCGGCTATGGCCATATAGTACAAGAAAGCGCGAAATGGCCAGGTGAAGGTCCAACACCTGGAGTCCCAGAAACGTCTAGAAGCAAGGGCTTGTCTGGAAAGGGAGACCTGTGCACTTTTGAAGGAAAGGAGGCGCCCCTTCCTCCAAGACCTCTCAGAGCAAAGGTGCTGATGGTGTAGAATGAAGTGGCTGAGGTCTGATGGGCCCTCTTTAAATAACGGATGACCAACGAGAGCCCTCTTTTTCACCTTCCTCGTTTTGCGCATGTGCCTTGATGGTCGTGGCAGCTGCAGATAACAGCAAGTTCTCAGGCAGACGTGCAGGGAAGTTCTCGGCTCAGCTCTCAAGAGCCCTAAGCCAGCTGTCCTGGAGGCTGATTTAGAACGCACTCCCTTGTGGCCAGAAGGGTGCCGAGCCCCGCTCGCACTGCGGTGGGTCCTGTGCCCTCCTTGTGGAGCCAGGTCAGAACTCTGAAACGAAACCTCTCCATTAACATCAACTTTGATACCCGTTTCCTCCCCGAGCCAACCCTTTGTAACCAGTGGGCCTGCTGGGTGCTGCAAATGTGATCCTGTCTGTTGTTTCGGCCTCGGCAGAAGAGCGACATGACCGTATTTATTGCTGTTGCTATTCTGAGGGCTGGATGACGTTTTTCTCCCCTTGTGGCTGAGCGCTGCCCGTTCATCTTTCATCACTCCCTCCAAGTCTGCAAGGCTAAAACCAGTTATACAAATAGCATCTAGCAGAAGGAGAGTTCTATCGGCGGTAAATCTGCTAAGGAAAGAAAACACGGGTAAGGGGGTAAAAACAACCTGGCGGATAAACACAGCTTGGGACTTTGGCAAACGCTGGGTTTTTCGCTGCTGAGTGTTGGGAGTGTCCAAATGTTACCTTGAAGGGTTGTCACTTGCCTCTGTGCAGCTCTCAGTTCCTTCACTCTGCCTTACTAAGACACTCCTATTTTGTGACGTGAAAGGGACTAAATGACAGGCCACAGAAACTCCTATTAAGGATACAATGATACAGGGCAAAAAATACCACAGGTGACTGCCCCTAAGATGTAACCATATACAGGTTTTCTAAACGAAGAACTTAGACACGTAAATAACTAATTACAACATGCATTACGTGTTGCAACAAATGACAGTGATTCTGACTTCACCACTAGCCCCTACTCCTTCGCATTGCTAAAAATCTGCCACAGCTCGTCACCCCTCCGTGGATTCCATGTTTGTCCCCACCTGGCTGAGTATCTCTGTTTGGCAATAGACATGTCTCTAGTTTGCCAAAATGACTCTCAGACTCCTCGTGACTTTCCACAAACCCAGCTGGTAATGTACACGGAAGAGTATAGTGGGAGGCAGGCGGTCTCAGTGCTGACAAGCATAGGCTCTGGAGTCAGCTGCCTGGGTTTGAATCCCAGCTCAACCACATCCCAGCTGTGGGACCTCTTTAAACCTCCATTTCTTCTGTAAAATAAAATCATACTAGTAACTACCTCCTAGGTGGTTGTGAGAATTGAATGAGAAGAACATCAGTAAAAGCAGTTTGAAAAATTAAAAGGCTGAGAACAGGAGCCTTGGCTGCAAGCCTTTCACCCTTCCTAGCCTCTCTCTAACATCTTCCTCTGGATCAGTTTTTGTTCGTCTTCAACCTGTTCACCCTTAAAATGACAATCCCCTGGAGCTCTACTCCAGATTCGGGTGTTTCCTGCTGCCTGCTGGGGAAATACCTTTTCGATATCAGGATATTATTGAAAGTGCACTGTCAGATGGCAGCTTGACTAACTTTCACCTGAAAAGTCCATAAACAAGAGAACTGTCTAAATGTGAGCACTTAGAGCAGTGTGCGCATCTCGTGTTAGAGCCCTGGCATATCCATTCTATCACATTTCTGGCTTTTTGGCCCTGCCTGATACTGTTTCAGTTTCCCTCCCTCTTTTCAGCTGCCCACCTCTGCACCATCAAATCTTAGGTATGTACAGACGGAACTGTTTTAGTCCTCTGTGACCCAAATTAACAGCTCTAAATACCCATTTCCATGGTGAAAAAACTCCCAGTTGAGACCATTTCAGGATACCTCAGCCGCTCCAGTATCACACAAATCTCTTTGGTGTAAATACCCAATCACCTTTTTCCTTCCCTTTTGGTGATGGGAGGGAGGGTGGGAATGGATCTAATTTTCCAGGTGGCTTTGTATTTGCCTAGCCTCAAGTGAGGGCCATTTGGTGTGAGAACCATCCTCTGGTCCTCACTGGCCTTCTCTATGGTATCTCGTCCAGCTGGATCTTCAGGACTTGATCTCTGGCGTTGCTGCATCTGCTGAAGGGTTGGTATCTGGGCTCATTTGTGGTCTGTTCTTCCAGCACGGCCGGTCTGGATCAGCGCCTGGCTGCCCATCCCTCCTCCCCAAAGCTCACTCAATCTTGGCTCTGACTGATCCTCTGAAATTCAGCCACGTCTTCCATCCTCTCTCTCACTTTCTGATGTCCACCCAAAACCTTACTTCTCACCACAGCAACCCCCATGCCAGCCCACCAGCTCATAATTCTCACCCATATCGGGTCAGGAGAACTTATCTTAGGTTTCCTCCCGACTTCAACCTCCCAACCCCAGAGCTAAGGAGACCTAGAAGGTTTGTTATAATGTTCCCCAGGAGACAGACTCTGTAATTTGCACTCAGAAGGTCTGTGGGCAAATGCTGTCCAGAACAACACCTGTCAGGAAGGAAGGAGCTGGATTGAGAGAGAAGTTAGAACTGACATGCCATTGAAAAGAGGCTGGCTGTACTGGGAGCTCTAAACTGGGAAGGCCTTTCAGAGTTTTCCTAACGAAGCAAGGGGACCAGACCTTTATATCCCCCACAACAGCTGACCAGTCTTTGGGTAGGGGCTGCCCCCAGGGAGTTCACATGACCTTGGGCTAGGTGGTCCTCTTTGGCCTGGAGCAATTCTTGGGGAGGGACTCAGCTGCAAGCCATAAGCTGCCACCTGCTGGGGAAGTGAGTGCCTTAATCCAAAAGGGGGAGCTGGGCCGTGCTACACAGTGTCCACTACAGGGCCATCTCAGTCTCTGTCTGCGTGTTATGGATTGAATTGTATCCCCCCCAAAACGTATGTTGAAGTCCTAGCCCCTGAAACCTGTGACATGACCTTGTTTGGAAATGGAGTCTTTGAAGATGTTATCGGTTGTTATTGTTATTAGTTGCCATCTAGTCAGCTCCGACCCATGGCAATCCCCACGTCTAAAAGGATGAAACATTGCCCAGTCCTGCAGCATCTTCATGATTACTGCTATCCATCTCATTGAGGGATCCCTGCCCTTCACTGGCCCTCCACTTTACCAAATATGATGTCCTCCTCCAGTGATTGATCCCTCCTAATGATGCATCCAAAGTAAGCGAGTCAAAATCTCTGACAATATTCTGGGATCCATAGGGTTTTCACTGGCTAATTTTCAGAAGTAGATCACTAGTCCTTTCTTCCTAGTCTTAACCTTGAAGCTCTGCTAAACCTGTCCACCATGGCTGACCCTGCTGGTATCTGAAATACCAGTGGCATAGCTTCTAGCATCAGAGCAACACACAAGCCACCACAGTAGGAAAAACTGACAGACAGGTGGTGGATCAGTTAAGTTAACATGAGGCATGCCAGAATAGGGTGAGTCCTAATGCCATCTGAGTGGTGTCCTATAAAAGAGAGACACAGAGACACACAGGGAAGACCACCATGTGACAACAAACTTATGCTGCAGCTGCAAGTCAACAAATGCCTGGAACTACTAGAAGCTGAGAGAGACAAGAAGGTATTTTCTCCTACAGCCTTTGGAGAGAATAAGGCCCTGCCAATACTCTGAATTCAGACTACAAGCCTCCAGAACTGTGAGACAATAAATTCCTGTTCTTATAAGCCACTCAGTTTGTGGTATTTTGTTACAGCAGCCCTAGAGAACTAATACACTGCCTAAATACCTGACACCACACGCTCTGTCCTATAGGGGGAACCCCATGTTGATTCTGCTTATTTGTTGAGGCTGTTGCCACCCCTCCCCACAGATGCGCAGGAGGGAAGTGGAATGTAAGACACTTCAGCCCGCAGATCCCCCATGTAGCTGGGAATTTCTATCCCCATCCAGGTTTCAACTCTTGCATTCCTCTCCAAACTCCAAAAATGACTGGGGAGACCAGTGCCAATTTGAAACAGTGAAAATTAACTTCAGTTGATATTTCAAATAGATTAACTGCTCAACGGAAAATTGTTGTTATTGTTATCTGCCGTTAACTGCTGTTGTTGCGCCGCCTGACTCGTGGTGATCCCACGCACGACGGACAGAAATGCTGCCCAGTCCTGAGCCGTGACTGGTTAGCTACATCGTTTTCTGCCCTGTCATGAAACGTGCATTCTTTTTATTGGTTGCTCCTTGCACCTAGTAAATTATACCAAATACTGTGTTGAGAGCTTTCAGTCTTGCAGAGCCCCCTCTTAAACTCCTTTGAGAGCTGTTCTTCATGGTCCTGAGGGCAAGCAGGGCTCAGGTTTCCCAGGGGTCTTAATATTTTCGTCCCATACCCCAGTGGATCAGTTTGTGCCCCTGACTTTGGAGGCCTCTTTCAGCCACATGGCCAAGGGAGCAAAAATCTCACAGTCGCCTCCTTCTAATCATGTCTGTCCTGGATACCATAAACAGGAATCACAAGGACTTGTGACCTCACCCAATCTAATCTCTCCTTATACTCGGATCTGTTGATGCCTCTTGACCCTACTAAAGCTTGTGTTCTAATGATCTCCTGTTAGAATATTAGAAGGAACAATTCATCCTGTCCCCATAGCTCTCTGTGGGAAGGAATAGTTTCCCTTTTTCTTTCTAGGAAGACTCTGGGAATAACTCACTCTCTATAATTGTTTTCCAAACAGAAGTCCACACACCCCGGGAGTGGGCCAATGTATTCTAAGGGGTCTGGTACTTATCTCTGGAGTCTTCATATCCATGTAATTGCTTGGTTTGGCGGCTGATGGTGTGTTTATGTTTAGCATGACTTTGACAGAGTCTTTCTACTTTGTTTCTATCTAATGAGAAGAGAGGCAGACCTAACACATATATGATGCATCTCCACCAAGCAATAGCCAAATGGTATCCTAGCACACCACATCAAGAAAGGCTTCGTAATAGAACACATAGAGTCCTCAATGGCATCTGGCAGGATGGATGTGTTGAACCTGGAGAAGCTGTGCCTCTGTGGGCAGAGCCGAAACATTTTAAAATGCAAGCAGCAATTTCATTTCATCAAAACATCATCTGTCATATTAAATTCATGTTGTTAATTTCGATATTTGTTTTCAATTTACATTGGTTTTATGTTGCAAAGAAATTAAAAGCACACATATGTATACTTTGTTTTAGGTTTTACATATTTAAGTACACAAACGCAATGATTGTACATTTAAAATAATAAAATTATTTAAATCACCACGGGAGAGGGGTCTGGATAAACTTGTTTTCCTTCAATAACCACGTGTGGATTTTTTCAGTTGGAAAAACACTGCTCTGTAGCAGAGGAGGTCACATCTAGCTTCAGGGTATTTATCAGAATCAGTAGAGAGGGGCTAACATTTAATACCCATTTCATATTTTCTTTCCACTACTACCCTGTTCCTCCTTTCCTTTCTCTATCGGGGAAGTGACTAAACAGTCATTCTTTTTTAACTACATGCTCTTAGAATAAGATCATCAACAGGCCCCGGTCCCTGCCTCCCTCTCCACCATCATCTCTCACCAAGATCCTCTCCCCTGCTCTCAAGCCCCAGTGCCACTGTCTTGTTTTCATTTCCTTCAATATATCAAGCTGTTTTCGACCTCAAAGCTGTTTCCTCTTCTCCAGCTGATCTTCTGCATACTTTCCTGGCTATATCCTTCAGAATTAGCTTAAATGTCACTTCCTTAAAGAAGCACCTAGGAAGCATCTGTTGGAATGATGGATGGGTGGGTGGATGAGTGAGTGGGTGGGTGGATGGATGGATGGATGGATGGATGGATGGATGGATGGATGGATGGACGGATGGATGGATAGATAAAGAGATG
>NW_004443954.1:3287630-3303045 GCF_000243295.1 Trichechus manatus latirostris
GGGGGACATAATTCAATCCGGATGGATGGATGGGTGGGGGTGGGTGGGTGCATGGATGGATGATAGGCGGATGGGGACACTCCCTGACCTTGCAATCTAAATGAAAGTGTGCCTTGATATTGTTTATTATAACATTATTTTTTCTTCTATAGCACAGCAATTTGAAGTTATATATTGATTTAGTAGATATTCCCCCACTGTACTACTAGTTCCATGAGGGCAGTGTCTTAGTCATCTAGTGCTGCCATAAAGAAATACCACAAGTGGATGGTTTTAACGAAGAGAAGTTTATTTCCTCACAGTCAAAGTAGGCTAAAACTCCAAATTCAGGGCGTCAGCTCCAGGGGAAGGCTTTTTCTCTCTGTTGGCCTTCTTCTTTTCAGTGTTCCCCCAGACTAGGAGCTTCTCGGCACAGGGACCCCGGTCCAAAGGATGCGCTCTGCTCCTGGCACTGCTTTCTTGATGGTATGAGGTGCCCGTCTCACTGCTCACTTCTGTCTTTTATATCTCAAGAGATTGCCCCAGGACACAATCCAGTCTTGTAGATCAGGTCCTGCCTTACTAACACAACTGCCGGCCATCCTCCCTCATTAACATCACAGAAGCAGGTTTACTACATACAGGAAAATCACACAGTACCAGGAATCACGGCCTAGCCAAATTGATACACACATTTTTGGGGGGACATAATTCAAACCATGACAGTCAGCGAGCTAATGACTTTATATCCAGTACAGGGTCTGCCATTTAGAAAACACTCACTATACATACATGTATCCAATGCATAAACAAAAGGAAAAGCTAAAGATTGCATTAAGACTACCAAAAGAGCTATAAAGAAGGAAAAAGGCATTTTTTAACATTTTAAAATCTTTTAATTCTGTTACGTCAATGCGGAACAAATCCAAATAGTAACAAATTTTGAGGAAAATTAACATGTGACCTTTAAGATGAAAGAGAATCACAACCTTAAACGATATTTGCATACAGCCTTCTTAGACACTGTTATGGGTTGAATTGTGTCCCACAAAAATGTGTGTCAACTTCGGTAGGCCATGATTCCCAGTATTGCATGTTCGTCTTCCATTTTATGATCTGATGTAATTATCCTATGTGTTGTAAACCCTAACCTCTATGATGTTAATGGAGTCCTGGTAGCACAGAGGTAAGAACTCGGCTGCTAACCAAAAGGTAAGCAGTTCGAATCCACCAGTCATTCCTTGGAAACCCTATGGGGCAGTTCTACTCTGTCCTATAGGGTCACTATGAGTCAGAATCAACTTGACAGCAATAGATTTTTGGATGATGTTAATGAGGCAGGACACAATCTATAGGATTAGGTTGTATCTTGAGTCAATCTCTTTTGAGATATAAGAGAACTGAGTAGAGAGGAGAGGGATCTCATTACCACCAAGCAAGAAGAGCCAGGAGCACGTGGGTCCTTTGGACCTGGGGTCCCTGTGCTGAGATGCTCCTATACCAAGGGAAGCTTGATGACAAGGACCATTCCCCAGAGCCGACAGAAAGAGAAAGCTTTCTCCTGGAGCTGATGCCCTGAATCCAGACTTCTAGCCGCCTAGACTGTGGGAGAATAAATTTCTCTTTGTTAAGGCCATCCACTTGTGGTATTTCTTTTATAGCAGCACTAGATGACTCAGACAGACACTCATCAGAGACAAAATATATACCATAATCAGTATGAAAATGACTTTAAAAGCTACAGACCTTTGAGCAAAATTCAGTTACTGCTCGGACAGAATACCTCTTAAGATATATGTGATTCAGCAGTCACTTGACCATTTGCTCATTTTTAAAAAAAACTAACAGATAATTTTCAGCAGCACCTTTAAAAACATCTGGGGAATGGGAGTTATTGCTGAATGGGTACTGAGCTTCTGTTTGGGGTGACATAAAACTTTTGGAAATGGATAATGGTGACGGTTGGACAACATGATTACTGTAATTAGCGCCACTGAATTGTACACTTACAATGGTTAAAATGGCAAACTTTTTGTTATATATATTTTACTACACTAAAAAATTTTTTAAAAACAACCTGGAAGAGGGCATTCCAGGATAATTTTGACATGCTCTCTTGTGTGTTCAGTCCTAAGCTCCTCCCATCTCGACACTGTTCAAAACACCTAGGAGCAATGGACAGGAAAACCAGCTAATCCAGGTGGAACATGGGGCAGGCCCGTGCACCCAGCTGCCATGACTCCCAGCTAATCCAAGGCTATGTAAAATTTACTAGTAGGATCAAGTCCACGATTCTAAACCAGCTGGAAATCCCAAGAGCTGGGGCCAGAGGTTCTTTGCTGTGTGGTAACCCAAGGACAGAGCTCTTCCCTGCTTTGCCCAGGCCTTGCGCCTCCTGCAGCTTCTCCAAGATGAGTGAAGAGACAGACTTCTCGAGGCTAGTGGTCCCTAGCAGCACACCTCCTGAGCTCAGGTTCCAAAGACACTGGGCAAAGCAACGGATACCTTCCAAACCAAAGTCTGATCTGGTCTAGAGTTATTGCTTTCGGTATGAATTCAGTTTCAGGACTGCCTCTTTAATGGCTAGTTTTGCTTTGTAAATATACACTGTCCATTGAACACTTACCTTAAGAGACAGGCTCGTGCACAGCACTTTTGAGTATTACTTTTAATATGAGAACAAGAGGATATTGTTTGGACCAGGTCCAAACAATTATCGAAGCACCTTGAAAGAATTCATGCAAGAAAGATGAAGCAATATTAAGATCACCTTATCAGGTCACTTTGAATTTATCAGTTTATTGAGTCTAAGGTAGTCCATGAGGGGACTACCCTACAGCATGCTCCCCTGAAAATAGTAGTAACTCAAGAATAAAATTCCTGAGCCCCAGTTCAACCCAATCAACCAGAATGCACCAAGGGAGACACCTGGGCATTTGCATATTTAACAAGAGCCCCTGGTGATTGTTACCAGGGTCGTTTTGGAAATTGTCTACAGAAGTGATGCTTCATCAGAGAAATACATTGGGATCACTGAGGAAGCTCTCAGAATGTATGTGATAAGGTGTCCCTCAGAAATTTTGCTAAGGGAGAATGAAGCCTGTTTAAGTATCTTCTGAAAACACACACCCAGGGATTCTTACCTGCACCTTGATGAAGTATCACTCTCCTAACGGAATATTTAATGTGGATCTGAGATGTGAGAATGGGGCATAAGTTAGCCTAGACTGTAACGTCAAAGAAGCAAATGGTGATGCATACTTCATTCTAGAAGCAGCAAAACTTTCAGACCATCGGGTCCAAGATCTTCCCAGAAAACACCTTAGGGCTGATCCATGAGTATACAACTAAAGTTAAGTGTGCACTTCTGTCACATTCAGTCAGATTGTCTATGAAGTATTCAATTAGTTGGTGAGCCAGAAACCACTCATACCATCTGGATTTCCCAGGCGGACTTTTTCCACTAAGAATGCTAAGTTTCGGAGGGTACTAAAATTCATTAGGGCCACTCTTTGCTTTACACAAGTTATTGCACCGTATACCAATTGGCAGTTTTACTGAATCATATATAAAAAAATTTAATTTTAAATAAAATGTTAATATCCTGAAAATTGATATTTTCAATTTAACTATTAACAGGTAGTACAATCTCAAGGTTCAAAATCAAATCAAATAGCTCTTCAGTGAAGTTTTCCACACCTAACCTCTTTTACTTTTCTTTGCATCTTTACAGGTTTTTATGTACATACAAATATATCAAAATATAGGATACGATATATACTTTTTTTATACCTTGCTTTTTTCAACCTAATACACCTTGGGGACTTTTCTGTATCAGTGCATAGAGGCCTTCCTCATTCTCTTTAAAGAACCATGAAATTTGAATTTTGATTCAATTTTATTAAGCTCTGAATCAGACTCTTCATTTATCTTTGACCAAGACCTACATATAAATGTAAACGTATGTAGGTGTGTATTTTAAAGATCACTGGGTGTGTCAATTCAGGTCTTCCAAGAAGTAGTTGCTAGTACAGAATTAGACACCCAACAGATTTACTGGGGGGAAACACGTGAAGGATAAGGAACAGAGGAAGCAGGAATAGGTTTGGAGAGCCTTTGAATCACAATGCAGGTCTGAAACCTGTGACAGTAAAGAGGGAAGGAAGGAGGGTTAGGTAGAGGAGCCTCAGAGTGCTAACCTTGAGAAAGGGCGAGGTACTAAGCCTCAGAATGTAACCCTGAGGAAGCTTCAGCCAGGTCTATGGAGAGCATAAGAAACTATACAACCCATCAGAGGAAGCCTGAGTTGCAAACGAGTGACCTACATCTAGTGCCAGTGGCCCACTGTATCATTTATTGGCTGGAAACAGCATAGGTAGAGCACGTCCTCAGTGAACACTGCAGGGACCCAAAGATGCAGCCACTGGAGGCTGTCCACCAACCATCCTCCTCGCAACAAGTTCTCTTGAAGGAACATCTGAGCAGTCCACACCTATGGCCACCACAATACCCCCTTGCATTCGCTAAAATCCTCTTCTCCACACGTTTGGCGAGTAGCTCCTATAGGTCTCTCTTCCTGAGGCGAACCTTAGAAAAGGGAAGTTAGTGGGCAAGTAGCATCCCCGTCTCTGCAGTTGATCCTGATTCCACAGTGTGTCTCATCCCCTGCCTCCTCCACTATCCAGTCTAAATTCCCCTCACCCCCAGCTATCACCTCAGCAGGTCCTGGAGGCTTACCTGGTGGTGTGACCCAAGCCTTCATTTCTTGAGGGTCTGAACCCTTGGTAAGTTATACCCTTCTCAGACTGGGTTTGCTGTATGTGTGCATTCATAGTCACAATGGGACAGGGGAGTACAAGGGAGCCCCCAATTGGGTCAGTTCAGGTCCTCCAAGAAGCAGTTGCTAGTACAGAATTAGACATGCAAGAGATTTACTGGATTCCATACTTATTCCTCCCTGCCCCCACTGTGTAAAAGCCTCTTCCTGCTCATCAAAGTCAATTATCCCTGTTAATATGGTGATTCTTCTTCTCGCCTGCTGATCCCTGGGCACAACGCAATCAATGGGACTATCAGGCGGCCCCCGCTGTTAGTAGTTCAATGAGATCTTCGCTTTATCCTCTGACAGAATGTTCCCCCCTCTGGAAATACAACAAAGCTCAAAGTGGCAGGGATGGGAAGCAAGAAGACCCCAAGCGGGTCATTGGATATGATGGTGTGTGGGGTACTCTTGCTTCTACCTCATAGTCTTGGGCTTATATGTTCTTTCCCTTGGGAATACAGAGCCATACAGAAGTCCGATTCAGTGTATATGCTGTATAGTATATCAGCAGGAAGAGGCTTTTACACTTCATCTTTGCAGACTGCCATCAGAGAACTTCAGCTGTGCTTTTAGGAAGCCATTCCAGCATTCTATGAGACTGGCACCTCCCAGATAAGAGAGGTATGCAGTAATATGATTTTTGATAAGACCAGTGAATCCCACGGTCAAGGCTCACCCTTTCAACTCCTTCACCGTAAAATGGGACCTGTAGTCAGATGTTTTGTTGCGTGAGATTCCATACTTGTGGATCACGCATGCCCTCAGTCCTTGGATAATGGTGGTTCAGGCCAAGGCTCTGTGGACAGGAAAGGCAAACCCATACACATCCATAGGTATCTAGGTGTCATAGGTAGTATCTGTCTCTAGTGAGGATAAACTGCTGGGTCTCCCAAGCTGGAAGGGGCCCAATATAGTCCATTTGCCACCACATGGCTGGTTGGTATTCTCAATCAGCTGCTGGCAGGCTGGATAGTCAGAAGCAGCAGTACCTAAACTGGTGTTGGTTAAGTGGGACTCCATGCTGCTGGGCCCATGCATAACCTCAATCTTTGCCACCATGGCCACTAAGTTCATGTACTGTCCCATTATCTGGGATGGTGGAAGACAAAAGGTGACTAATGCCAACTGGTCGAGTCGTTTCATCTACTTGGTTTTTCACTGCATCTTCCATACATAGCATTAACATACAGTATAAAAATCTTCACACTTTGCGTCCACTCCCATTTGTCCCTCCATATGCCTCTACCCCAGACCTCCATGTCTCCAATCTTCCAGTCCTTTTCCTTCCAGGCCTCTGACCAGATGGCCAGGAATCTATATATATTCTCACCCTGGATCACGTTCTCTTTCATACAAAATAGATAACCAGGTTCACCACTCACAGCTCTGCCCACTGGAAAGATTTTTCCTCTCTATACTTTCAACACCACTCCTGAGTCTCCATTCACTTTCAGCTTCATTCACATACTGAGCCTATCCATCCATAAACCAACCGTGGGCTTTTCATCCTCCTTCAGCTGGCTGTAAGGGGCCCCCAATCTACCCATAGCTGAGAGCTTGGGAAGGGGCACTGGTACAGGCTCAGCCTGATACAGGGGTCTGGGTAACCTGTTCTTGCAGCTTACTTGTCCCTCTGGTCCTGCTCAGCATGACCCTGCATACCATCTTACAGTAGGCTGCTTCTGGGTCTGTCCAACTTTGTCTTGGCTGGTCCAAGAGCACTCAGCTCGTAATGGGCAATTCTGGATGAATGGTCACTTAGTGTCCTATAGTCAAGCATTCCTTCTCTACCAAGGTCCAGTAACATACCAGGAGCTGTTTCTCAAAAGACAACAACCTGAATGCCCATCAACAGATGAACAGATAAATAAAATGTGGTATATACACACAATGGACTATTATTCAGCTATAAGAGAAAGGAAGTTCTGATACATGCCACCACATGTATGAACCTTAAAAACATTATGATGATTTAAATAAGTCAGACACAAAAGGACAAATATTGTATGATTTCACTTTTATGAAACATCTAGAATAGCCAAATCCATCAAGACAAACGATTAGTGGTTTACCAGGGGCTACAGGGTAAGAGGAAACAGGAGTTAAAAAATAAAATAATAAAAGTTATAAAATTCTCTGCTGTAGATGGCACGGCCTTGCTCCAGAACCCTGTGGACCTGCATTGTGTTTCTCCCACTGATGCTTGCCTTAAACTCTATATTGCATCTTTTCTCACCATTGACCCCTCCAACACCATCCAGATTATATGCTGGATCCGGATCCCAAGAGGCAGGCTGCTTACACCACAACCTTGGTTGGCTGCAAAACACTTTACTGCCTGAACCCCCTCAAAGCTGGCAGCCTTCCCATCATGGCACCCAGTATATAGACTGGAGCAGTTTCTAAGAGTGGTATGTGCTGCTGCTAGAACCCAAGAGGCCAACCAGGTGCTGGGCTTCCTTTTTTGTACTCAGGGATACAAGATGCAGCAATTTGTCTTTTACTTTGGAGGGGACGTCCTGGGGAGAGTGCGGTCTTGATGTGAACAGTGCAGCAGATCTGAAGTTGTGGCAGCTGGAGGCTGTCTGCCGAGGACTCTCCTCACTGCAGGTTCCTGAAGGGAGATCTGAGCAGTGTACCTCCAGAGCCACCACATGGGATGTTCTGAGCCTCACTAAGCTTTAAAATGTGCTTGGCAAGTGAAAGAAATAAATGAAATGCAAGAGATGACAAAAATGCCAGAGCATGATTAAGGAAGAGGAATTTAAGTTTTATCTGGAATGCAATCAGTATCTGAAGAATCCAACAAGGGCTTTGAGGTGTGTGTGTTGAGGTGGTATGTAGATTGGGACTGCAACACTTGGCAAGGATAAAACATTCCCTCTTGTCATTCAGTCAGAGGGAAGGCTTTTCCATTATTAGCTAATGTTTCAAATCCTGCTCCAGAGCTCTTGGAACTATTCATTCCCCAACTATAGTTTACTGCCTAATAATTTTGTTTCTTCTTTTCTCTTCTTCAGCTATCATTTAGCAGCTTACTCCTTGTCGAGCTTTTCAACATCTTGTGCCTCCCTTCTTTACTCAACCTCTTTATGAAAAGGTTAGCTCATCAGTTTTCACAACTTTTAGTAGTCTTTTAATACCAACACTCCCCAATATGCTCTTATAGTCACTTGCCATCCTCAATTTGTACTATTTCAAATAATGAGTTGTCTTTCAGCTACATCTCCAGAATAAAACACTGCCTCATGAGGGAAATGAACTCATCCTGTCTCCTCAGATTTCAGTTACCTCTTTTCTAACAGGTCTCCTCTTTTCTCCCAGTCACAGACATGGATTCCTTCTCTTCCTTCCCTTTGCAGGGATCACTTCACTCAAGAAAATCCTTCCTTTATAGATATCTGGAAAGATGTTCATTTCACTTTGCCCACAGAGTTGAAGAGTATGCCCATGATTCCCCAAAACAGTTTCAACCATTGTTGTTAGGTGCTGTCGAGCTGATTCCAACTCAGAGACCCTACGTATAACAGAACGAAACACTGCCCAATCCTGTGCCATATTCATGATGGTTGGTATGTTTGAATCTATTGTTTTGGCTATTATTTCAACCACTGCAGCCTACAAAATCACTCTATCCTCTGAACGCTTATGACACTTGGTGATTATTTGCTACTTTTAGTTGTCTCCTTGTACTTTTTAATGTCTGGTTCTTTAGAGATGCTTTATACCCTGAGAGCAAGGCCTACACCTTACTTCTCTATGTCTCTAAACCTAATACTATAATTTTATACCCACACGTACACATGGGGTCATCATGAATCAGAATCAACTCAATGGCGACTGGTTTTTATACATATACGTATACACACATATATATGCATTTTATGGTTTGCTTCAGGTGCTAGGTCTTCAATACAGACCTGAAATCTACTCAGTGTCTTCAAGCTTACTACTTCTTTTTAAATTTCCTTTTAATCTATTATTAAACTGATCCATCTGTCAGTTTGTCATACTCCCATGGCTTACGTGTTGTCATAATGCTGGAATCAATGCCACCAGTACTTCAAATACCCATAAGGTCACCCACGGTGAACAAGTGTCAGAGGAGCTCCCAGACTAAGAATAAGTGTCTGGTGATTTACTTCCAAAAATTAGACGATGAAAATCTATGGCTCGCAAGAGAACAATGTCTGACTAACTTGCTCTGGGCATGTCATCAAGAGAGATCAATTGCTAAAAAAGACATCGTGTTTGGCGAAAGTGGGGCCAATGAGGGTGAGGGAGACCCTCAGTGAGGTGGACTGGTACAGTAATGGTGGACTCCAACATGCTGGCGATCATGAGGATGACGCAGGACCGGGCAATGTTTTGTTTTGTTGTGAAATAAGGTTGCCATGAGTTGGAGTTGATGTCGACTTAATGGCAGCTATCCTTCTCTATCTTAATCTATCATTACCTTTTTCATGTTTAGAATCTGTCTGAAAACGTCTGTGAGCCTTATCATTGGACACATATACTGTGTAGGTCTACATGGAGCTTCCCCCATTCAGAAGAGCAGGCAGAGGCCACAAGGGACAAGTAATGGGGAGAGACTACAGTGCTGTCCTTGAGATTTAAATAAGACTCTGCTAGCGTTTTTATATCGGAATTAGACTATTTCTAAATTAGACTCTTAGATCCTAGGGCAAGACTGCTTAATAGTTGCAGAAGATAAGCCCACAAGTATCCAGCAAATGTACCAAATTCTGGTATCATGAAGCCAATGTTTAGAATACAAACGATAGCCTAAAATTAAGGAGACTAGAAAGGGATAAGAAGCCCAAAGGCAGAACTGTGGGAAATACTAACCAACATTTAAAAGGTAGGAAGAAGAAAAATACTCAGGGATTGAGACAGCTGAAGTGGTGAGAGGCAGAGAGGGAGAAAAGCAAAAGATATGGGTTGCACAGAAGCAGAGGAAGATGGGTGCTCACAGGTATCAAACACACAGCTGACAGGAGAGGAACTGAGGAGGTGCCATGGTATCTGTCAAACAGGAGGTTCCTAGTGGCTCAGCGAGCTTCACTAGAACAGTGAGAGCAGAACCCAAATTGCAGTGAATAAAAGAGAGAATGCCAGGTGAGGAGGTAAAGGCATGAATGTGATATTCTCTTTCAAGAAGATCTGCAGTGTCAGAAAGAACAGGTGTAGAGGACTTGAGGTGAAGACAGGACCAGGAAATGATGACTCTCTTAACATGACAGACACACGAGCATGTTTGTTGGCCGGAAGGGAAGAAATTACAACATATTCAAAAGAGAGGAGAAACACCTAGAACTTGGAGAGAAAAAACGACAATCTTTTTCCTCTAAGGTGAGGTAGGTTGTGGAAAGGAGGAAAATGTGAATTGATGTTAAGTTTTGAAGGGAGGAAAGGTGAGGGTGTTTCCATGCGTTAGCTGTTGCCTCTGAGAGAGAAGACAAGGCCCTCTGCTCAGAAGGTGAGAGCAGCGGGTGACAGGGCTCAAGGACAGTGATAAGCATCAGGAAGCTACCTGGGGAAAGATTTGCTGTGGGGAGTCAAGGGATCGGCTGAGCAAATAGCAACTGGTAAATGATGTGATCATCTCCAGTAAAGTCGTCCTTGGTGCAGAGGATGAGAAATGAACACGTGCGTTGACTTAGGACTAGAGACTGAGTGGGCAGATGCACCAGGAGTCACTATGGAAAGGAACCTGAGTCCTAGGGAGACTTTGGTTGAAATGACTCACTAGGGCCTTCAGGCAGGGTAGGGAAGAGTGTGGGCCAGGAAGACAGGGAGTAGGGACTTTGATAAGGTTCAATGGTTTGCTCAGTGAGGCTGGGAAAGATGAGAGATTCTTGTTAAAGAGTGGGAATTGTAAAGTTCTAGTTTTCAGAACTGACCTACATCTAGGTTAAAGTAAGATCTGGGCTGTGTCTGAGAAGTAGACTTTAAGATAAAGGTCATGAAGTTGAGAAAGGCAATGGCCTGGGGAGCCAGGGTAAAGCTGCCTGGGACAATGGCAGGGCATAGGATGTGGAGGAGGAGTGGGGACGAGCCACCAGTCTTCAAAGAACATCTGGGAATGAACTAGAGAAGATGGTGAAGACTGGACCAAATACAGCACGAGTGAAGAGTGCAAGACTCAAAAGGTGGTGCTATTGAACAAAGGCTGTTGAAAGAGCAGGAAAATGGGGATTGTCTATTTATCTACTTATTTAGTTTAGTTCTTGACTTCTATTACTCAACTGCCTACTGAATATCTCCTCTGGAATATATTTCCAGATCATTATCTTCAAAATGAACACGTTTCCCCAATCCCTGTAACTTATGCTTCTTCCTCCATTTTGAAAATTTTAGACAGCAGTATCACCTCACCATTCATCCAGATAAACCAAAACCAAATCCGTTGCTGTTGAGTAGATTCCGACTCATAGCGACCTTACGGAAAAGAGCAGAACTGCTCTATGGAGTTTCCAAGGAGCAGCTGGTAGATTCCAACTGCTGACCTTTGGTTAGCAGCCGTAGCTCTTAACCATTGCACCGACAGGGCTCCTCATCCAGATAGCGATTCTAAAAAATAAGAAAAAAAAGTCATCTTCATCACCCCCTTCTTCCTGCCCACCAGACTGTTTCCTCCCCCAATTTGAGAGCTCTCAATGTGCTCTCACACTTGGACCAATGAGGGATAAAGAGAACCACTTGTACAGTCAGACAGATCTATGTTTTAATCCCAGCTCAACCATTTCTACTTTTAATGGTCTTGAGCAAAAAAATGTTCTAAACCTTCTTTCTTCTTCTGTAAAATTGGAATATTAGTACGAATCTCAGAGTTTGTCTCAGTTACCTAGTGCTGCCATAACAAAAAACTCCACAGTGAGTAGCTTTAAAGAACAGAAATTTATTTTCTCATAGTTCTGGAGGCTAAAAGTCCAAATCAGAGTCTTGGCCATATTGTCTCCTTCTGTTGGCCTCTCTCCTAGTTTCTGGTGACTGCCGACAATCCCTGGCATTCCTCTGCTTGTGGACAATCCTCACATGGCATCTATCTTCCCACTGTGTGTGTCTCTGTGTTTATTTGGCTCTTTTTATAAGACATCACTCAGAAGGGATTAGGTGTAGGACCCACCCTACTCTGGTATGACCTCATTAACCGAAGAAAACTTTTTTTTTCAAACAGGGTCATATTTACAGGTACAGGGGTTAAGACTTCAACATAACTTTTTAGGGAATGCAATTCAATCCATAACAGGGTTCTTATGAGATTTAAATGAATTAATGCAGGTAAAAAACTCAGCACAGTATCTGGCACGTAGAAGTTGCCATAAAAATTTCAAAGATCATTTATTCTGGAATTCTCTTCCTCTTCTGACTTCATTTGTCTGCAAAGCTTATGATCATATTTCCTACCTTTTGTATTTATTGTGGACAAATTTCTTAAAATTTGATGAATGCTTTGATCATTACAAATGTACTAACCACCTTCATTTTGACTAGTAAAATCTTATCAAGTAATTTAATATGTATGTAATTTTTAATTGCGTGTAATCATGTTGTTTAGACAAGAAATACCTACAGATCAGCATTTTGCAATTTGTAAATTTCTTATTTAAAATTCTCAATAATTCTAATATGTAAATAAAATGAAGTTAACAAAAAATTTTAAATCACATCATCACTAAAAAAACAAGATCAAATTCTAAACAAAATATCCTCACCAACATGTTGTTACTAGAATATTAACACTCAACATGGCTTACCTCTTATTACTAGACTTTTAGGATGGAAAGATATAATAGCTGTGTTTTGAAAGTGGAGGAAGAACAAACCGCTAGAGAGGTTGTTGGCCTTCCCTGTGGTTTAATGTCCTCCCTTATCCCACCTGTCAAACCAACACTCACATTCTCTTCTCACTAATCCCTTCTAGAAGCTAAATTCACCGCCTCCTTACACAGGGCAAAGGTTCAGAGTGAGAGGGAAAATAAGGACATTACTAACCCTGACGGCTAAACTGCAACATTATTTCCACTGCTTACTATCTGCTGTCATCCTTTTCAGCACCTCTTCCTCTTCCTGGGCCTCTTTCCCAGTCTCCCCCATCACAATTGAACTTGAGCATTTACGTTAATAAATACATCTCTGTGACCTGGGAAACACTGCACTGTGTTGGCAACAGGTAAATGGACGCATGGCTTGTACAGTTACTTTGCCAAAGATGCCCAGGATGGCACCAAGACTTTCCTACTAAGTTTTTTCCATGAAAAGAGGCAATGGCAGAGTTGGGTTAGGATTAAAACTGGTTGAAATTTAATAGTAGATATTTGAGTGTCCGGTGGTGGTTTCCTGTTTTAAAGGAATGAAGATTAAGACATAGACGGCCATATCCTTTGCTCTCCCTAAATCTCCGTATTCCACCCAAATGTGCGTACACCACCATCCGCTGTCCATCCATCATAAGCAGACTAGTAGCGGTTAGTACCGGCTGCCGTGGAGTCAGCTCTCGCTCATGGCTACAGCATGTGGGTCAGAGTAGAACTGTGCTCCCCACAGTTTTCAATGGCTGATTTTTTCCCAACTAGTTCTCCGGAGGTGCCTCTGTTAACCATTTGCACCACCCAGAGACACAGACTAGGCGTCCATTACAGAAGCTAGGAACTTGCACTGTGTTGGGTATTCCAGAAAATTCATCATTTGCTTGGGAGCTAGAGAGCTAATTAGGAAAAGTAGAAAGGAAATGTTTCCACAGTGCTTGCAAACAAAAACTTAGCTCTTAAAGAACAAGAGTCCTGACATATATAGGTCCAAAAAAAAAAAAAAAAGGACAAAAGCTATTCTACGGAGGAAGCCAATTTAAAAAAAAGAAAAGAAAAAAAAAAAAAACTGGCTTCAGCAAGCGTATTCTCATACCATACAGAACCCCAAAATAGATGGGACTGTGTCTATCTATACTAGATACTGATTCTGGTATATCCCATAGCAGAGAAACGGGATTCTGGCTCAGCTGCCAAGTCCTCGGCCCTCGTTTTCCCAGTGGCCTAAATCAATCCCCAGTCCACAGCAAAATGCTGAGCAAGATGCCTGATTATTTCAGGCCACTAGGGTAAGCCCATTCCTGGAAACTCTGCGGGCAGCGCCATAGATGTGGGTTTCTAATTCTCTTTGGTGATTGGGTTCTGTGTAAACTGAGATTTTTATTATTTCAGCCAGATAAGCAGGAAAGGCAGCTCTGGTCCTGAAACAGAGCCACTCAAGATCAGTTTCAGTTCCTTTTCTGTGCAGTTTACCCTGCTCTTTCCCTGCTGTCTTCCCTGACATCTGCCCTTATATTTTTATCTGATTATCAAATATCTGGTGAGAGAACATGTGGCAGCATCTGATGCTCAGCCAGTCATCCAAAGGCCTTTCAGCCCAAAGAATAACATGAATACCCTGCAAAGCAGTATCCTTGAGAGATCAACCCAAAACCCCTGGCTGTGAATCCCAGAGACACGTCTCCCGTGAATATTTTGAAGGTGAGGATCAAACCAATGCCTGCTCTTACCAGACAATACTGATTCAACTTGTTTATTAGTAAATCTGTAATTCTCAGCTTTACGCTGTACCCACAATACTCAGTTATTATCTAACATAGAAAGTAAAAAATAATTTTGCCATACCCATTTGGAAGATGGTGAAACAGAGATTTGAAAGTTTAAAAGCACTGCCTGAAATAAATTCAAGAAAGCAGAGTTACAGCTAGAAAGTAGATCAGCTGACACCTGTGCAAGGTTTTGTAGGTCACGCACTCTTTGTAAGCTTACAGCAGTGTTTTACTTACCATATTCCTCCTTGAAAGCTTCTATTTACTCTTGTAAACTATGGATATCAGTGAAGAGGTACCAAGTGTACATTTCAGACACTTCTACAATACACAGAGACTGAGCTCTATGCCTGTTGGGCACACAGCTCCAGGCTGAAGAATCTCTCAAGTTGTTAAAAGAACAAATTCGGCATTAGGGGGAAGGGGCACACAGATTAACAATATCCTCTTAGTTATTACAAATACAAAATTAACCAATTTATTCTGTGCTTTTTCAAACTGCATTGCTCTCCCCCAGTACACGCGTTAAATCAATGCAAACACATGTGCACTGAAATGCGTAGGTGTAAAAGAACATTCTGCACAATTATATCTAGGCTGCCACAGATTTACATCACATGCATACATATATCTGGGGAATATTAATTCATGATGACAGCTGAGCAAGACAAATGCAACAGAACACACGTTGGAATGCCAAAAAAAAAAAAAAAAGCAACTACAAACCCCATGCAAACAAACACGCACACATGAGTTTTCCTCAACACACACGTGGCCGCACTTACACGAGCTTAACCACATTTGAAAACCCCAAACACAAACAGGCGGCTCCGCAGCCCGCTAACTGCCCCCACACACGCAGCCGCGCCTTCAGCTACAGGCGGAGATTCTCGCGCGCCTCTGGGTACACTCGCCCTCACACCGGCCGCCCGCTGTGTGAACACAAGCGCGCCACGCAAACCGGCCCCCAGCGCCCGGCCGCCCGCCCGGGAGGCCGCCCGGGAGGCAGCCGCTCGGGGCTGACGGCAGGGCCC
>NW_004443954.1:3303258-3336423 GCF_000243295.1 Trichechus manatus latirostris
GCGGCGAAGGAGGAGGAGGAGGAGGAAGGCGGCGGTGGCGGCGGCGAAAGAGGAGGGGAGGACGGGGGCGGCGTCGGACTGGAGCCGAGCGGCGGCGCGAGCTGCCCGGAGCGCTGTCGCGAGCTCGCCCGCCGGGCCCCCACCCCCGACCTACACCCTGCCGTGCCCAGCTCTGCCCGCGTCCGTGCCCCCGCGGGGAGCGCGCCGGGGCTGCCCCCCGAATGACGGGCGGAAGGTTCGACTTCGACGATGGCGGCACCTACTGCGGCGGCTGGGAGGAGGGCAAGGCGCACGGGCATGGCATCTGCACGGGGCCCAAGGGCCAGGGCGAGTACTCGGGCTCCTGGTCGCACGGCTTCGAGGTGGTCGGCGGCTACACCTGGCCCAGCGGCAACACCTACCAGGGCTACTGGGCGCAGGGCAAGCGCCACGGGCTGGGGGTGGAGACGAAGGGCAAGTGGATGTACCGGGGGGAATGGTCACATGGTTTCAAGGGGCGCTACGGGGTCCGGCAGAGCCTGTGCACCCCCGCTCGCTACGAGGGTACCTGGAGTAACGGGCTGCAGGACGGGTACGGCGTGGAGACCTACGGGGACGGAGGTGAGCGGCGTCGCAGGCGGCTTGGCTGCTCCGCGAGGTGGTGCGGAGGGCTTTGCCGGGGAAGCGGGGAGGACTCGAGGCGCACGTGTCCGGAAACCCGCCAAAACACCTGGGGCGGCCTCCCACCCACCTCCCGCGCTCTCCCTTCCCCAGAGGGTGCGCTGGGACGGGCTTGATGCGCGAGGGTTTGGTCTGACCCCACTCTTGGAGCGGGCGGTGTGTCCACACCCGGGGGAGCGAGGCGTGAATATACCTGGCCGGCGCCAGCGCTACACTGCCACCAGGAGGGCTTCGCTGGAGAGAGGGCGCTGTCACTTGAGCCCGTCACATTACGTTCCTGATCCCTCCCTCTCCCGGCCGGGTTTGAAATTGCCACTCCCGTAGAGTTAGAGCGAAAGCTGTGGGGCTGGCGGTCGGTGCTGACCGTTCACCGGATTGGTTTCACGTGGAGTCGTATTTCGATTCCGGCCCTCTGGTAGCCTAAAGATAGAAGCCAGTACCCCATAACTAGGATGTTGGGAAATTGGACCGTATTTGGGGTGCATTTGGAAGCATCCTGCTTATGGGAGAGGAACAGCCACCTGATGCAGGATAGGGTTCAGAGAGTGTGGGGTTTTCTTCCTCGTTTTCATTCAGCGCTTTAAAGTACTGGTTTTCGGCCAAGAAAATAATAGCCTTTGCTGACTTGGAGATCTTTGGACAAGTAACTTGAAAACGTTTTATAAATGAATTCTTAAGTCGTATCTACGTTAAAAAAAAAATTTTTTTTTTTTTTTTTTGAAACGGATGTACCTCTAGCCTGGGCTAGCTACTCAGCAGCTATACATCACCCCTGAGAATGGCAGCAGCCCTGCGACACTGATCTACATTAAGGTGTAGACCCAAACAGTTTGCCAAACAGTTTGCCTGGTTGTGAACAAACTTCACCTTATTTTAATATTTAACTACTTGCCACAGAAATCGTGTAGGTAATACAGAAGTTCCTTTATTTTTTTAATTAGAAGTGTAGGTTATTGAAACGTGTCAAAACCTGATGGATTTAATTGCGTATTAAGCTGAGAAAGATGAATGGCTTATCCTTTGGCAAAATAAACTTTCTGATAATAAACATAATCATATTTAATTGAAAAGAGTTGTAACAGGCAATGTCACCGTTTGCAATTAAGCAGCTCAGAGTTGGAGGATATTAAAGGGATCCAATTAAAAGTTTCTCCAGCCCACTGCAGCCTCAGTTATGCCATTGCTTATATAAAAGCTTATACAATTTCTACACTTCACTTACTCAGAACACTTCAGCAGTGTTTCAGATGCAAAACAGCAGAATGGTAGGATTTGCTAAAAAGGACATCGTTCCATCCTGCAGTATAAATAAAGGATATGGTTTTCTGATGGATTAAAAAAAAAGCAAAAACTTTCTCTAACACTTTCCTATGGGCTGTGAGTGTTGAGTTCCACAGTAGTTAATGAGGGCTCTTAAATGTTCTGAATGAGCATAGAGTACGTTGGTTGACAGCCCTACAAATACGTTAGTTTGTGATTGGATTTTATTGGAGGCCTCAGCTCTGCTACTTAACTAAATCCCATGCTCACAGTGGAAATTTTATTGTTTTAAGATGTGTGCATTATTTTAGAACCTTTCGAGAAGGCTGTGAATAGTTCTCTCACTTCAATTTGGGAAGGTTAAAAATAAAATTAGTCTTTTAAAGTTCCTGTTCATTAAACAAAATGTCTTGACTTTAGAGTATTCATTATACCTAGTAATCAAAATATATATAGCATAGTAAAGGTCACCTGTGTGTTGTAGAAGCCTAAATAATTGGGCACCATGGCTTTCTGGATAAGTTGCCTTCTGTTTTAAGACTAACTTTTAAAAATTAAAAAACAAACCAAAAAAAAAAAAAAAAAACCTTAAATCATCTAATATGCTACAATTAGGAAGAAAGAAAACTTTTTAAATCCCTGTTGAACGTCTACTCTGTGCTGGTCAATTTTCTGCTTTCTTTCAGATGTCACTTCATTTCATTAAGAAGTCCTTAAAGCTGTCATGACAACATGGAGATCCTGACGGAAGTGTATTGCTATAACTTGTTTTATACAAAGATTTGGGCCAAAATAGGAAATATCGCTTTCCCTGTTCTTACTTAAGATCTAGCTTGTTTTTGCCCCCGCTCTCCCCGTCGCCACGTGTGCGTCCATGTGCACCTATTGGATTTAAGAAAATCTGATTCCATGTATTTTGTGGTGACATTAAACTAAAGGAGGAAGGAAGTAGTAACTCCATGTAAGAAGTATCACTTAACTTTTTTATTAGTGATTTTCTGTAAGGTGTTGTTGAAATAGAAACCCCCTGAATATTAAGAAAAAATTAGAACCATACAAGAAAATCCAAATCGAGGTGCCCAGCATTTTTTTGTGCAGATTCTGATCTGTTGTACTTCGTTTTTCCACTTGACATAAAGCTATTGAAAATATTTAGGAAGACACATTGCCTTCTTAAGTATATGCAGACTTGTACATACCCATTCAAGTCTAGCATAGTGCAGTCTAAATGTGACTGAAACTCTTTCTGAACTGGACGCCTTCCACCTCAAGATTGTGTCATTAAAGTGGCTAGATCTAGAATATCAGCACCAGATGAAAACCATGAACACAATTTAAAACAAAACCTGTAAAAATAACTTCTACGCTCGTGAGATACACATCTATATTTAAAGAATCAAGAGGAACTAATTAGAACTTTATTTGAGCCACAGGAAGAAGTTAGAACCCACCTGCTTCACAAAGAAACAGAGAGGCCCCTTTTCTAGCTTCATTGACTAAACCAAACCTATTTTAAATTTCAGACAACCTGCTAATAGTTTGACTGTAAGTAGGTTTCTAGCAATTCCACAGAGGAATTCTACCATATACTGTGCTTTAACAGAATAGCATGGGAATATGGTCAATGCCTCTGTATCCCCCTTGGCCTGTTTGGCAATTATGCAAAGACTTAAACCTTTTACATTTTTGCTGTTGCCTTAAACTACTTGGATTTTCAAGCGATGCTCCTTTGGAAATTCTAGATACTAGTCTTACTACTTTTGAAGATGCCCGTTTAAGGAAACTAGTTGTTAATCTTCCCTCAGTATTAAACATATACCAAGATATTATGATTGTGTTTAAAAAGTATAAATACTTATTGATATCAAACAGCATCTTTGGAAATTCTTACACCAAAATCAATTTGTCATTATGTAGAACGTTAGAATTAAAAGGATATGATTACAGCAATTCTCTTTTTTTTTTTAGCATCTCAAACTAAATATTAAATATAAGGTGATTTGTTTTAATAAGTTTAACTCAGGCTGTATAACTTCTATTCTGAATTGAAATTTTATCTATATAGGCAGAGGAAAAGTCATAGTTGAATTTCCTAAGAATTCAGTTCCCTGTTGAGGTGGTAATGTTTGGGGATGTCTAGTATTCAGTAGGAAACTTCTCAAACTGAAGTGTCCTATATGACTGTCATACTTTGAGGTCAGTCCCTTTGAGAAAGCTATGACCCATCCACCTTCTCAGAAGTTCACAGATGGCAGGTTAAGATTTTCACATCTATCCAGAATATGACAGTACCAGACCATTTAGTATTTCACTGTCAATTTGCTATTGCTATGTCTATATGATGTAAATATATCAGACAGAAGGTCAAAACTTTTTACTTTGGAGACATTCTGGTTTAACTGTTAAATGCAACAAAAATAATCATCCCTTGTTAACACCATGGTATACAGTCACTGATGTTTTTACTCAGTATTTTAAAAATATTTGATACTCAGCAGAAATCTGTGCATGGCAGTATTAAATGCAAAGTGACTGCAAGATCTATATAATCAGAAACTAAAAGAGGTCAAAGACAGCCTGTAATCATGAATGATTTTCTATGATACTGTGAATTGTTATGAATATACAAAAATAATTACATTAAAAAATTTTCCACATAGCTTCTTTTGGTGGATACTAGATCTTAAAATTTGGTGTTCTCTTTATACAATTACATTTGCCTTTAATTGAAGAAAGTAGACTTGATTGTCAAAAGAAAATTCTAAGTTACCTAATGTTAATATCCATTTCCTCCTAAAACTATTCTAAAAGCTGCACCAGATTTATTTTGTAAACATCTCTGCTTATTTAATAGAAAGACTTACTGAAAACAAATGCTTGTAAACTAGAGATTATCCTGTTCATGAAAAGATACAATCAAAAAAAAAACGAAACAAAACCCATTGCCGTCCAGTCGATTCTAACTCATAGCTACACTATAGGACAGAGTAGAACTGCCCCGTAGGGTTTCCAAGGAGCAGCTGGTGGATTGGTTAGCAGCCAGGCTCTTAACCACTGTGCCACCAGGGCTCCCAAACGTACAATAGTCATTGAAAAAGTCATCTGGTGTCAACAAAGTCTTAACAGACATCTCAAATACATCTTTGCGCTGAAATGAGTTCCATAATGGGAAAAGTGGAAGGTTTCCACTGGCCTTATCTCAGTTTCTCAAAGGGTAAAGAGTATAATCTGTTTAGCTACCATAGCTATTTACTGGAAACATAGTTATTGAACACCCAGACTCTGTACAGTATCAACACCCACAGACTCAGGCCACAGTAGCCTGGAGTCTGGGAATTTTGTGCTCTTAAATGTCGTAATTCCTGCCCTCAGGGTGCTTCTACTCTATAACATGATTTGCAATTCAGTGGCAGAGACCAGGTAATAGGGAAATGCATGAAGAAAAGGACAAGGAGAAAGAAGAGATTTGACAAGTAATAAATGGGACAAACCTAATCCTTCATTTTCCCATAATAGTTCAGTATATTCATTATATATATCGTATTTGTCAAGTCACTCTTAGCTCAAAAAGTTTCACCCAATTCTTAATTGGTAATCCTAAATATTAAACAGTTTTCTTACCCTCAAAAAAGGTAGTGAATATAATAGAAAATTTAAAACGCACGCTCCACGTATCTATCGGATCGCTAATAATAATGCCAAGTCTTTGTGCTTGTTGGAATGCTATTCCGACATAGGCCTAAAAGTCCTGTTGAGAGTTTTCAACTGAAATTAGTAAAACTAGAATAAAATTCACAAATAGAACTCATTTCATCTTCTACTGTTGCACTACCCTCCAAAGAGGGAATTTTGATGTGTTAATTGTAGGGGGGGAAGAAGAGAGTGGTTTTCTAATGATCATTTTCTATATCTGAAAGTTAGATGTTTTCATCTGATACACTCGTATACTTTTTAAAATGAAAAGTTAAAGTTACTAGGCTATTGGAAAATGCTATACAACTGCATTAAAGCCATAGACTTAAAATTACAGGGCAGGGATTCACAAGTGAATGAAAAGGATTCCTTAGGGTTGACTTGGAAATGTGTCGGATTTGATCGTGGGCTTGCGCGCTCTGCCTCAAGGCTTTCCCAGGGTGCATTCCCTGTGCTTACAGACGACTGCACCCCTTCATAGCCCCTACTCACGCTGTGTTTTCTTGCCGTTTCTTGAAGGTACCTACCAGGGTCAGTGGGCCGGCGGCATGCGGCACGGCTACGGCGTGCGCCAGAGCGTGCCCTACGGCATGGCCACGGTGATCCGCTCCCCGCTGCGCACCTCGCTGGCCTCGCTGCGCAGCGAGCAGAGCAACGGCAGCGTGCTCCACGACGCTGCGGCCGCCGCCGATAGCCCGGCCGGCACCCGTGGTGGCTTTGTGCTCAACTTCCACGCAGACTCCGAGCTCTCGGCCGGGAAGAAAAAGGGCAGTCTGTTCCGAAGAGGCTCCCTTCTTGGGAGCATGAAACTCCGCAAGTCAGAATCCAAGTCTTCCATCTCCAGCAAGCGCAGTTCGGTCCGCAGCGACGCGGCCATGAGCAGAATCAGTTCCAGCGATGCCAACTCCACGATTAGTTTCGGCGACGTCGATTGTGATTTTTGCTCCGTGGAAGACCACGTTGACGCCACCACCACGGAAACATACATGGGCGAGTGGAAGAATGACAAGCGCAGTGGTTTCGGCATCAGCGAGCGCTCCAATGGCATGAAGTACGAAGGCGAATGGGCAAATAACAAGAGGCATGGATATGGCTGTACCGTGTTTCCTGATGGCTCCAAAGAAGAGGGAAAATACAAAAATAATGTTCTGGTCCGTGGAATAAGGAAGCAGCTCATACCAATAAGAAACACGAAAACTAGGGAGAAAGTGGACAGAGCAATTGAAGCTGCACAAAGGGCGGCGGCCATGGCGAGAACCAAAGTGGAAATAGCCAATTCAAGGTATGTAAATACGGGGCGGAGGGTTTGGCCGGGTCGTGCAGTCCAGTGGGATAGCAAGTACTTGTCTGTTGGCGACAGACACCACCAAAGAGGTTCTGAACCGCCAAAAACCAAGCTGGAAAATGATTAAACCTAATTGAATGAAGAGTCTAAGATGTACCCACACTGTTGTGAAATTTATTTCCCATCATCGAAAATGCTGAAGGCACGTTTGAGCTCTTTTATTACTGCCCTAGTATTAACATAGCACGATGAACTTCAGTTATACTCTGCATCTTCCTGAGTCTGGATGTTCCTTTTTTTTTTTTTTTTTCTTAAAACTATCCCACACTGCCCCAGAGAACACTGCGCTTTGTGTACCAGAAGGAAAAGATCAATCCACATGAAAACATATCTAGTTTAAATGTGTACTTTTATTCTCATATTTCAGTTAAGCTGTGTACAACTCCCTCTGTAAGATTACTTTAATGCATAAAATGCTAATTCTTTTTGTTGGTGCCTTATTGGTGAGATGGGTTTTGAGAAGGCCACCAAGATTTAAACGTGGCAAAAATGGAAAGTTACAGGACAAAATCTGCGTGCGTTGTTTAAAATGGCAGAGCGCGTCTGTATGGAAAGAGGGGAGGCTGAGCCCCCCAAGAATCGCCTCATTCTGTGTAGGAAAGATTAGATCACTAGTACATAAGTTAAAAGGAAGAGGAGGAGGAGGAGGAGGCCTGACATGGACAGATGAGACTGTGAAGTTACCTAGGCTGGAGGAAAGTAGAGCAGTAGGGAAGGGCTGAAATGAGGAGGAGAAAGTGAGTGAATAATAGATCGAGGGTGGGGTGCATGTGGGCCCAGAAGGCAGATGTGCTTGAAATTTTACCATTAATAGTGGAGTTCAGAGATCAAGAGAAAGGGATGGAGGAATCTTTTGGGAATAGAAATTTATTAGGGATGGATGTCATTTGTTTGACAAAAAAGAAAAAAAGTTTATAAATGGACATTTTTATTTTTAGGCTTATTTAAGTGGGTACTGACTGGCCACGGTTTTGTGTGACTTGAGGCATAAATTTAGCATAGAACATCAAACATCCTTTTCCTGCTTCAGTAATAGTACTCTTCTGTAGAAGTAAACCTCTTTTTGAACCTACAAAAAAAAAATGATCATTTCTACAAGATTTTACTCTAAGCATTAAATTAATGAACACACTTTTTTATCTGGTTGAACCATATGAAATTTTTAATATTTGACCTTTCTGATGTGCAGAAAAAGGGTGATTTCGTATGGTTTAACGTAATACTTCCAGACTTCTGAAGTTTCTTTGTTTCTTTTCTTTTTTTCTTAACTACTGGTGGCAGGGTAGTTAAGAGCTATGGCTCTTAAGAGCTGCTAAGGTTAGCAGCCATAGCTCTTAACCACCATGCTGCTCCCAGAAATAAATAGTAGCCTTATAATATGGGCATTCAAAAAAAAAGAAACTTCAGAAGTCTGAAAATATTAGGTAAAAGTATATGAAATCGCCCTTTTTCTGTACATCCAAAAAGTCATCAGAAAAGTCAAATATTAGACATTTCTAATGTTTGACCTTTTTGATGTACAGAAAAAGGGTGATTTCGTATGCTTTCAATACTTCTGAGTATCTGAAACACTAGTTGGAAATTTTTTGCATTATGCTGAAGTATAAACCCATTGCTGTCAAGTCGATTCCGACTCATAGCGACCCTATAAAGGACGGAGTACAACTGCCCCCATAGGGTTTCCACGGCTGTAAATGTTAACGGAAGCAGACTGCCACATCTTTCTCTAGCGGAACTGCTAGTGGGTTCAAATCTCAGACCTTTTAGTTAACAGCTGAACACTTAACCACTGCTCTACGAGAGCTCCTTATGCTTAGGTATACTATGTTAAAAGCCCTTATTAAGATTTCCATTTTTATTTATGACTACCAGTAATCCTTTTGTAAGTTAATATTTCTTGTTAATCAGGACAAACTTTGACGCAGGGTCTCTCCTGTCTTCTCTGCCGAGCATCTTTTATTTTAGATCATAGTATTCGCTGGTCACCAAGCATTGGATCTACTTGCTTTTCAGTTTCCTTGTGGATGTGCTGCTCGGCACATGTAATCTTGCTGACTTCCCTGGCCCTCTGCTGACTTGTAGAGCTCCTGATATACTTTTTGTCATGCCCTCGGGAGCCCTGGTGATGCAGTGGTTCAGAGGTTGACTACTCACCAAATGGTTGGCAGTTCAAATCCACCAGCCACTCCTTGGAAACCCTATGGGGAAGTTCTGCGCTGTCCTGTAGGGTTGCTGTGAGTCAATCGACTCCATGGCACCTAACGAGAACCGGCATCTTGTGTTGAGTGCTCTTATAGAGTCTTCCGTTTTATTTTCATCTTACAACCTAGTGATATACTAGAGGCACTTCAGTCTTTGTAGATGGAAAATAAACCTGTGAAGGACGGGCTAATAAATGGCTTTCCTATGCATGTTCTGATTATCGACTTAGTAGTAGTTAAAAGTGGAGGAATCTACCTAACACAGGAGGACAACCTGTGGTGCAAGGATGGGCTCTGATTACACAAACATCAGAAGACTCTTCCCCAAGTCCTAGCCACAGTCTCTCTGTTGAAGTCCTTTTGGAGTAGATGGAGTACTGTAATGTATAGTTTTATGATCAGGAAATCTTTGGCTTAAGACCTTCCACGTTTGGCCCATTAACTACTTATTAAAGATTACACTATTTAAAAAGCTCAATTGACCTTTTATATTTTACTTATTTTCACTGTCTCAGTCTCATTTCCGGATCCCTCCCTTTAACGAATGCTTCAGATACAGAGTTTTGCGACTTGTTTTTGGAGAAAGTAGATAAAGGATCTCCTTATGGTAGCTCTGAGTTTAGCATTCTTTTTTTTTTAAAAAAAAAAAAAAGTAAAGTTTTTTAAAAATAAAGAAAAAACTTCTGTTAATGTTTCAGAGATTGCTGCCTAGGGGAAAAGCTTTTAATTACATAATTGTCATAAACCATGGCCCTTTATAACCCCTGAATATATGATCAGCTCTTCCTGGCCCCTGTAGCAGTTGCTGTTCTTAGTGTTTTTGTTTTTAATATCAAAAGTTTTATACTCTGGCTTCTCTTCAGATAGCGTAAATCTTTCGGCTTTTAAATATCAAAAGTTTAAGAGCATAAGGTGATACCGTCCCTTCCCCCCAGTCATGGCAGAATAAGAGCTGGAAACCACGGCTCCTGGCAGCTGCTGCTGTTGAAATCACTAGTTCACCCTTAGCTAGAAAGGGAGATGAATGGTCAGTTAACAGTTAGCAACCATTTCAGTTTGACAGTCCACCCAGACTGTCACCCAGAATAACTGTTATTCTATCTTGGTTCTTTTTTATGCTTTAGAAATTTTTATTTCTTAAGCCCTAGGGAAATGGATATGCCTTTGTACCATCACCCTACTTCATCTTCAGTTGGCTCTGAAGGAAAATAATTGTATTTTCCAATAATGTCTTCTCTTGGAAATCCAGGAGCCACGGAACCAATCCCTCTGCCCCAAAGAGTCAAGAAAATATGGTAGCTCTATGACGTTGCCTTTGCTTCTCTGATGAAGGAGTGGTGTTCTTCCCCAGTAAAACACGGAGGCTTATTTCTGCAGGTATTTTATGAATCCGTCTAATTCTTACTAGAACAAGGAATATGGAGATGATGCAACAGTAAATGGTAGACATAACATGGTAGATACTAGAATTGGTAGATACAGATAGTTTACTAACAGGGTAGCACTTAAAGAATGAAGACTCTAAGAGATGCTAATAGTTTGCTAAACCATAAAACTTTTCTTTAGGTTTCTGTTCTGATCCCAAAAGTACTGTGTTTATAAGATATTACAAAATGTTTTATTCCCTCTTGTCTTGGTCCTGAGGGTGAAAACTATCACCTTGAATTGAGAAAGGGCCTAACATGATTTTTTAAGAAATGTTTGAGAAACAGGAGAGAACCCTGAACATTTCAAGAACTATAAGCATACACTTACTGAGTCTGCTCTCTGCTCATGATGTCGTCCCGACAGCCCTGTTTTGTAGATAAACTACTCTCAGAGATGTTGAGGCCAGGGAGTGCTGAGCCTGGAAAAACCCAGGGCCCCCAGTCTTTCCTCCAGCAGGGTTTACCCTTTGGTAAAAAAAAAACAAACCAAACCTACTGCTGTTCAGTCGATTCCGACTCATAGCAACCCTGCAGGACAGAGAAGAACTGCCCCATAGGGATTCCAAGGAGCGGCTAGTGAATTTGTACTGCCGACCTTTTGGTGAGCAGCCAAATGCTTAATCTGAGCCCTGGTGGCCCAGTGGTTAAGAGCTCGGCTGCTAACCAAAAGTGCGCAATTCAGGTCCACCAGCCACTCCTTGGAAACCCTATGAGGCAGTTCTGCTCTGTCCTATAGGGTCGCTGTGAGTTAAAATTGACTCCATGGCAACGGGTTTGCTTTTTGGATCTGAGCCTTAGAAGTAATAAGTATCCAAGATGATGAAAGACCATAGTGAAAGGAATGGAGGGTGCTGTCCTGAAGCAGTTGAGAACCACAAGTGTTTGGTTGTACAAGCTTCATTGTCTCAGAAGAAGGGAAATAAAGGGGGAGGATGGAGAGTTGGTAGTAACTAATGGTTAACTTGCTCAGCTGCTAACCAAAGGTTTGGAAGTTCGAGTCCACCCAGAGATGGCTCAGAAGAAAGACCTGGTGATCTGCTTCCAAAAAATCCTGCATTGAAAACCCTGTGAAGCACAGTTCTGCTCTGACACACATGGGGTTGCCATGAGTTGGGATGGACTCCACGGCATCTGGTTTTATTCCATTCTGCAGACTCTGCTGCCTCTGTGGCCAGCCTCCCTGAACCTAGTAGGGTGCTTGGCTGGGCAGCTCCTAGTGCTACTGCAAAGTGTCAGTGATGGGAACCGCCTCTCCCACCCCGTTAGGCCCCTTCAGGTGGTAACAGCAGCACATAGACAGGTGATGTCAGGAGGGAGACCCTTCTGTCCCTGCCCCAGCCTCTCCCCACTGTGGTCTCCAAGGCTGTAGGTGGATGGAAGCAGCCAGATAGCATGTGGAGGGACTCGTGGGCAAGCGACCTGGCGAGCATGATATGCTTGCTGCATCTCTTCAGAACTAGAGGCGGGGCTTAATGTCCCCCAGTGTTGGGCTTGAGTATAAAGGTGGCACATACTTTTCCAGTAGGATTTTTAAAGCTATACTTGTCTTTAAAAATATTTAAAAAAAAAAAAAAAAATGACTTGAGGCCAAATAAGATACAAATTACTTTTATTTTTATTATCAAAAAATTCAAACATTGAGAATAATGTGGAGAATAGTATGCCAAAGCCCCCATGTACCTATACCAGCTTAAACAATTATGGACTCAGAGATACTTGCGTTTTATTGTTCCCCTTGCCATTCTCCCCAGATTATTTTGAGGGAAATTCCACCGAAAACAACCACAAAAACACCTTGGTTCTTGTTGGAAGCCCTAGGCAGCTGCTCACAAGGGAGTATAATAACACATGTTGCAATTTTAAATTCAGAAGTTATGAAGTATATCCCAGATATACATTTCCAGGCTTTCTGCTTCTCTCCACCCACACTGCCATCCCGCCAGTCCCAGCCATGTCATCTCTCGCCTGGATGATTCCAGCCGCCTCTCAGCTGGGCTCTCTGCTCCCGTTCCTGATTGCTCCAATCAGGTCTCCACACAAAAGCCAGAGTAATCTTTCTTAAAATGTGAGTTGGATCAGGACACTTCCTACTTAAAGTATTTTCAGAGATTTCTCGTGGCACTTGGCATATGTGCCTTTAAGGCCCTGTATCTGGTGGCCTCGGCTGCCTTCTCCACCCTCATTTCGTGCCTCTCCCCTCTTCCCCAGCTCACAGTCCCTTCACCACAGCAGTGTTCTTCCAGTTCTGTTCGCATATTCCGTTCCTTCTGCCTGGTGCCCTTACCGCAGCCCACCTGGCCGCCTCTCAGGTTACTAGGTCCTCGGGTTTAAGCACTAAAGTTACTTCTTCAGAGAAGGTTTCCTAAACCCCACATCTACCGACTATCCTTTCATCCCCTTCCATCTAAATTCAGTGCCCCCCTTAGTCTAAATGGAAACACTGGTGGCGCAGTGGTTGAGAGCTCAGCTGCTCACCAGTAGGTCAGCAGTTCAAATCCACCAGCGACTCCTTGGAAACCCTATGGGGCAGTTCTACTCTGTCCTACAGGGTCGCTATGAGTCCGAATCGACTCAGTGGCAACGGGTTAGGTTTGGTTTTTGTTTATTAGTCTAAATTGTAATTGAATCTCAGTCTATTTGTTTAATATATCCCTCCAACTACATTGGGAAAGACAAACTCTGAAGGCAGCTTTGTTCACCTTTGTATATCCTGCAGCGAGCTTACATCAGGGCACATAGTAACCACTCTGGTAAATATTTGATGAATGAGTGAATTAAATTCTCACTAAGAGTATGGACACTGCCAGTACTTCCAGTTCAGTTTTGCTGGGTGTTTATAAACCACAGTTTTAAGGAAGGAAATTTAGCTGTACAAAAACATCATGCTATGATTTGTCAAGGAAGTGCAAAAAACGCAAGTATGTGCTAAAGGTACCATTTTCCTTGATTAAGTCAGCATGATTAAGATGTCAGAAGGTTAAACCAACCTGTAGTCCCCATTTTTCACAATGAGCTGGTCCAGTAATGACATGAGTGATTCCCTTACAGACGTGGAGACTAACGGAAGTCAGTTTGTACCCTTACGACTGGAGTAACGTTGCTGCTTCCCCTGGTGGTGCAGTGGTTAAGAGCAGCGGCTGCTACCCAAAAGGTCAGCAGTTCGAATCTACCAGCTGCTCCTTGGAAACCCTGTGGGGCAGTTCTACTCTGTCCTGTCGGGTCACTGTGAGTCAGAATGGACTCAATGGCAGTGGGTTTGTTTTGTTTTTTTTTTTTCCCTTGGTTATTCTGCATGTTTGACATCACCAAATATGTGAAAAAGTCAGAACATAAGAGCTTACTGCCTTTTAAAATCTAAGCTTGCTGAACATTCACCTGTCCTTATTTCTTTTTGAAAGTTTTTCTTGTCCTGCCATTATTTTTGGTCATTTTTCTTAAGGTCAAATAATATTATACAATTTGAAAAATAAAGTGGCTGTGATGGAGAAGTTCCTCAGATTATTTGCCTTGATTCACATTTTACTTATTAGTAATTAAAACCCAAAGTCAACCCTGAGTCCTACCCATTATGGATCCAAATTAAACAGACTAATACCAGTTTCAGGAAAAAAGCTCAGCCTCTGCCAAATTACTCTGAAGGGCTAGTAATTTGAAATTCTTGAATTCTGTCAGACAAAAGGATTCCTTTTCTCTTTTGCAAATCAAAACTGTAGTTTATATTCTATCTCTGTTTCTTTTTGTAATGTTAGTGGTTATATATTTTTCAGAAACAATTTAGGATGAACTTTTCCATGAATTTTTTGTTTCTTCTACTGGGGCTCTGGTTAATTTTCAGTTGCTACCATACTTGATTCTTGTAAGTCATTTTAGTGAAGAAGCTGTTGAACTAGGTCGATGTAGGGGGACAACGTCACCAGAAATGTGTAAATTTACAGCCTTGAGAACATAATTACTTTTTCTGTCTAGGCTTCTTGTGTTCATTCTTCCATATTTGTGTCTTTGCTGCCTGATGCTCTGTTCATCGATTGTAACCAGTGCTTCTAGAAACAAATCCCAGAGGCTTGGGTAAAACAACTCAGGTGCTGAGGTTCAGAAACGTTGCTGTTAACGGGCTAACATTTGCTTCAGAGCCCTGGTGGTGCAGTGGTTAAGAGCTCAGGCTGCTATCCAGAGGGTCAGCAGTTTGAATCCACCAGCCACTCCTTGGAAACCCCATAGCCCAGTTCTACTCTATCCTATAAGGTCGCTATGAGTTGGAATCAACTCAACAGCGCGCAACAGCGACAACAATATTTGCTTCATCTATCACAGCAAGGGTGTTTTGAGTGTTAAATGAGAGAGTGATGTCACAGGGCTTTGTGAACTATAAATCACTACACAGGCAATCCCTGGATTATGAACATCCAACTTCCTGACAAGTCATACTTAAGAACAGACTGCCATAAAGCCTATTATATTAAAAATTTGAGTTAAATACAGTAGTTCGTAATAACGAATGTACACATCACTTTGTGGCACTCATGAAAGCATTGCATGGTCTGGAAGTGTTTCTTAAGTGTTTTATATGCATAGAAAGGTAAAATATATACTATATACTAAGAGAAACATTTGACTTACTCAAGCTATTAAATAAGAACTGTATGTAAGTATTCTGACTTATCAACAAATGCAACTTAAAGATGGACTTAGGAATGGATCTTGTTCGTAACCGGGGGACTGCCTGTATACAGTTAAAACCCATTGCCATCGAGTTGATTCCAACTCATAGTGACCCTGTAGGACAGAGTAGAACTGCCCTATAGTGGTTCCAAGTCTATGATCTTTATGGAAGAAGATTGCCGCATCTTTCTCCCATGGAGCTGCTGGTCTGTTCAAACTGCTGACCTTGCAGTTAGCAGTAGAGCGCTTAACCATTGCACCACCCGGGCTCCTTTGACACACTCTGTTGTTGTGTGTGCCATCGAGTTGATTCCGACTCATAGCGACCCTACAGAACAGAGTAGAACTACCCCATAGTGTTTTCTAGGCTGTAATCTTTCTAGAAGCAGATTGCCACGTCTTCTTCCCGAAGAGGGGGCTGGTGGGTTCCAATGGTCGACCTTTTGGTTAGCAGCTGAGCTGCTTAACCACTGCCCCACCAAACCAAAAAACCAAACCCATTGCCGTCAAGGCGATTCCAACTCACAGCAACCCTATAGGACAGGGTAGAACTGCCCCATAGGGTTTCCAAGGAACACCTAGTGGATTCAAACTCCTGACCTTTTGATTAGCAGCCATAGGTCTTAACCACTACACCACCCGGGTTTCCTGCCCCACCAGTGCTCTTTATATGTAGTTAAGCAATTGGAAAATGTTTCGTTCTACAGATGCCATTTTCAGAAGTGAAAGTTGGTAGAAGACCAAGAAGCTAGACTGGGATAGAGGTAAAGACGGAGTAAGGAAGGAAGAGGGAAGGGAAGGAAGGCTTGGTTAGCAGAGAGAGAGAGAGGAAAAGGAAAGGCATTGAATCAGCCAAGCCTGGCCACCTGTGTGGAGACGTCAGTCTGTATGAAGACTCACCCCTTCCAGCCTCAGATCTGTGTGACGTCAATATACGGTCAACAGGCAATTCTGGTTTTTAAGACTGAAAGGAAAACGAGGGAGGAAGTGGCATATGTATTTATATCAAGCTGTGCTGGAGTACTGTTCTGAAGACACTGTAGGATAGTAAAGATTTTACCTTCATTTCTATCAGGTATGTTAGCATAGGTCTCCATCATCCTTTATACATGTTATGATTTTTGTATTGCACAGAAAATTTGAAATACATGTTTTCTTTCTTTACCAGGGAGTATCCATTTCCCATGGGCTCTAATTCCCTCACAGCTTCTCCCTGTCAAGGGGCCCGGGCCCTCTTTCTGGGGCAGCGGTCGCTGATTGTTGTCTCAGTGGGTGTGCAGAGGGAGCAGCTGTAAAGCAGAACAATGACCTAGGTGTCCGCTCTGTCCTGCCCCCAAGCAAGGGGTTAAGTGTGGATATAAGGATCCTCCAGAAGCATAACCTGGGAGCACAGAGAAGCTGCTCTGCCCAGCTCCTCCCCTTCGGCTCTGATTTCATGTCACTTCACCGTTTAACAGGTCGGTACATGTGACACGGGAACATACTGTGTTACGAGAACCTTGGTAAAACAGTCTTAGGACATCTTGTTTCTGAAGAGCTTTTGTTAAAAAACTCAGCATCCAGGCTCGTTCAGAAACTGCGAGGCAGTGAGGTGGGCTTGTGTTGAAATGATTAAAAGGTAGGTTCAGCAAATACGAATTTAATGAAAGTTAATCTTGGGCCATAATAGGAGGGGCACACAGTTATCCAGGCATTTGCAACATACTTTTCTAAAACCTGGGCGATACAGGCGTAGCTTTCCACTTCGATGAAACGGTGAGGGCAAGGAGAAGATGCCCTAATACTCAAATCTGCAGAGGTTGACATGGTGAAAACTGGTTGAAGACCAGGGAGGGGTGGAAACCTAGAATGCAGATAAGCTAGGTTTTAGGGGCACATGTTGGCCTTGTTTTAACTGAAGTTTGTTTAAAGATTACAAATTTCAGCAGATCCCATTTCCTGTAGCTCTGAAATACGACATTTCAGTAGACATGAAGAATTAAGGCAGCACGTTCATTTTTAGTATAGCTTCTTTGGAAATGAAAACCACCTTCAGAGTGTGTTTTCTGGAAAGCCCCAAGGATGTGATGGCGTGAAGGGTCCATCACATATGCTCTGTGTGAATTTCAGCGTTGACCCGGATAAACCATGTTTAGGGACAAGTGGCAGAGTCCTGCATGCAGGCTAGTGTAGCTGGAGACGTCTCAGAGCAGCAGCTGCCAGGTGGCCCAGGCACCCCAGGCACCCCGCTCCCAACTTTCCATTATGGATTAAGCTGACTCTGCCAATCTCACTTTACTCAAGACACCAAACTGGACGCTTGCAAGACTGGTGCCTTGCAAATCTTTGAGATGCTTTTCTTATTATAGATGAAATATGAACATTGTGTTTACGAGTGGGATCCAACAAATGCCAAAGGTATTTATGTAAGTCATTCAGCTTTAGTACAACAGCCTCTTGAGAATAAAACCAAATAAGCTTTTAATAATTTTGCCCTTCTGGTTTAGCTGGTCTTTCGTATTTATTTGTATAATATGCTCAATTCAAAATAAGCATCTTTATCAGAAGTTTAATTAATATGTAAGGAATCAAGATTGCCTCCAAAGTAGAGTACCACTCTTTGAAGTCAAATCTTCTTAGCATTTCCATGTGTGCCAAGAGAAACTTATTCAAGCCAAGTGAAATAACGTTAATTCACTTTCTAGTCTTTTTAAAATAATGGATTATGCCAGAGATTAATAAATAATTTTGTTACCTTTTTGTTAATTTTTGAAAATTTTGACATAAGACAAAAAAAATTTTTTGCATAATTTTGCTGTATCAGATCAGTCAGATTGGATCATGTTTTTATCTCAGTTGCTTGATCTTGAAGACCCTTGTCCAGTTTTCTACATTGGTCTGGGAGTGTTTTTGAACTGGTAGTTCCAGATTTCATGCATTCACTCTTGTCTAGCTAGAGAAGGGGTTTGAGATACTTGTTGGGGGGGGGGCTGTTAGTCCAAACACATTCAGGGGACACCCCACAGAAGCTAGCAGTTTAGGGTTCAAGAGCGAGAACGATGGACTTTTCCCTCCCTCCCACTAGTCCTGGTCACTTGCACCCCCCCCCCTTCCTGCTCAACCCAGTGATTCGAGAGTCCGTTGCACCACAGTCTGCTAGACTGCTGTTGTAGTGTGCTGTCGACTCGATTCCAGCTCGTAGCAACCGTACAGGACAGAGTAGAAATGCCCCACAGGGTCTCCTATGCTGAAATCTTCGGGAGCAGATCCCAGGTCTTTTCTCCCTCAAGTGGCTGGTGGGTTCGAACAGCCTCGTGCTTAACCATCATGCCACCAGCGCTCCTCACTGCTAGGTTACCTTGTAAAAACCCATGTGCCCTGGAAGGGTGGTATCTTTAGCCGTTACCTGTCAGCAGTTAACACATTAGTTAACACTTTCGCACAGATTAGCAGCAGGGAAGACAGACAAGGTTGTCAACCCATTTTATATGGTTTGAGTCTTATCTCAGTGAAATATTTATTTTAACCATTCTTTTAACAATCTGTTGTTTACTATGAAAGTGCCAAATAATGATTAAGACCCAGTCCTAATCTAAACGACAAAAAGCAGTTAACCCTGTCGGATGATTGGCACCTTGCTGTGAGCTTAGGGAGCACAGAGGAGGGGCTTCATCATAGCCTTGGGGCTGGAGGCAGGATTCTGCAGGTGGCATCCAGCATGAGAACCAAAGGACAAGTAGACATTTTCCAGAAGAAACTGGAGCGGGGTGTAAAGGACAGGCCCACATGTATGTGGGGTACAGTAAAATACTTGGTAGGGTTGGAAAAGAGTGCTAGGTGAGACGTATTGAGAGATGAGGTAGAGAAGTAAGCAGGGGCCTGCTGACCCACATCCCCTGGGTGGTGAAAATGGTTAAGTGTTGGGTTATTAACCAAAAAGTTGGCAGTTCAAACTCACCCAGAGGTGACTGGGAAGAAAGATTTGGGATCTGCTTCCAGTGTGAATTGACTCCAGGGCAACTGGTTTGATTTTTGGTTTGCCAATTTATAAGGAAGAGTTCGGACATTATCCCAAGGACAAGGGAGAGCTATTGATAGGTCATAGGCAGAAGAATTACACAATCAGATTTAGAAAGATGGCTCTGACTTCAGTTGGCATAGGGATTGGGGGAAGTACAGGGTGATGAAACTGGAGGCAGATTAAATAGGAATCTGTTAGCTAGGAATCTAGGTTAGAGACTGTGGGCTGAGTTAAGCAGTGGCGGTGGGGATGGAAAGAAGCAAATGTATGTGAGAACATCTCCGAAGCAGACTTTGTAGAATGTGATGGTTGACTGAATAAGTGGGGTGAACCCAGAATGGGAGGAATCAGAGTGACTCCTAAGTTTCTGTCTTGGACAGCTGGGTGGTGGCACTGCGTACTCAGACAGGGACCAGGGAGGAAGGTACAGGTTTAGGGAGGATGTTTGACTTCTTGAATGCTGGCCCAAAAGACAACAGGAGAAATGGGCCTAGAACTCAGATTTGCACTGTGCATATAGAACTCAGACCTGAACCCTGAGGAGCAAAGACATTTAAGGGGCACACAGAGAAAGAAGGATTCTAGGCATGCGATACTAGATGTAGCTCTTTTAAAGAGGTACAAGTGAAGAAATTTTCACATTAAATGACTAGAAATCGGTTGCTTGATGCCAGTGTAGTCAGGTATGGAAATTTCTATTCTTGCATTTTTGAAATTATGCTAAGGTTTGTGCTCAAAGGACATACCCAGTGTGCAAGATCTGTTGGACTGTTACGTTCTTGGCAACATATTGGGACAAAATACCACTCTCACAAATTGTTATACTAAAGAAACATCATTCGGCCAACACTTATTTAGTGCCGGCTCTGTCCAAACACGGTACTAGGCCCTGGGAATACAGAGATGAATAAGAAACAAAACCTGTCGTTAAGAGCGAACACCCTGCCGGGGACCCCGCCCTGCAGTGCAGAGCAGCAGGTGCTGAGAGGGCGGGGAGCTGTGGGCTGCAGGGGCCCACAGGGAGGCACAGAGCCCCGCCCGGGCCTGGGTGAGCTCTGGCAGACTTGCAGGGGCTCTTGCACAGGCAGCCCTCTGCCTGCAGTGCCCTCATCCCAGACTCCTTTCCTTTGTCCAGCCCTCTGAGTCTTTGTGATTAAGCTTAAGGTCCATAGCAGGCATGGACCTAATTAAGAAAACCTGACAAAATGTTTCTGCAAGTAAGTTTTTCCCTCCTGACAATAGGACTGCTGTCAGCAGAACCTGTATAAAAGATATAAAAATTTTATAATGGTAAAGAGAAGATGACTGGTGGTTTTTTAAAAAGCTGAATTAAGTTATTGCTCCACATATGGAGTCTGTAAGTTACGATTGTTGATAGTAGCAGTATCTCATTAGTATTATTTGGATACAGAAACATAGTGAGTTATTTTGCAGTAAATTAATGTTTCGGGCAATGTTTCCAGATATGGAAGCATTGTAAACCACCAGTTGGCATCAAGTTGATTACGACTCATGGCAACCCCGTGTGTGTGAAGAGTAGAACTGTGCTTCATAGGATTTCCAATGGCTGGTTTTTTGGAAGCAGATCACCAGGCCTTTCTTCCGAGGTGCCTCTGGATTCAAACTGCCAGCCTTTCGGTTAGTAGCCACTTATACCACCCAGGAAGTATTGTAGACATTTCCCCATGTGTATTATACACAAGTGCAAATGCTCCTCCCCTTTGGCTCCAAAATTCCCCAGACTCATTGCCGTCAAGTCGGTTCCGACTCATAGCAACCCTATAGGACAGAGTAGAACTGCCCCATAGGATTTCCAAGGCTGTAATCTTCATGACAGCAGACTGCCACATCTTTCTCCCATGGAGCAGCTGGTGGATTTGAATGGCCGACCTTTCGCTTAGCAACCGAGCACTTAACCACTGCACCACTAGGGCTCCTTCCCTTTTGCTCAAAGGCTGGTAATTTGGTGATACATTTTGGGCATGTACAAACCTAGCCGACATTTATCAAGTGGCTACCTTGGACCTGGACCTGTGCTTGATATCCATCATCTCATCCCCACAGCACCCTGGTGAGTCAGTAGGAATCCGAGGCATAGAAAGGTTCCATAATGGCATCCGTCACAGACGAGTGCATGACAGAGCTAGGGTGGAACCCAGGCAGCATAACATCAGAGTCCAACCCTTAACCTCCACTAGGTTTCAAAGATTGGGGTGTTATCTTTTTCTTTAACCCATTCACTATCCTGAGGCTCATAAATGAAGGTGTGTCTGGGAGCAGTATTATTTAGTCACTACTTAATTTTGCCACCATCTCATTGAACACATATTTCTTAAGCATTGTTCCTGCCACACATCTCACGGGTGAGACAAGCATAAACAGATAGTATAATACAGTGAATTCTAAGAAAAAACTATGAAAATGCACAAGAGGGAGGAACATTGAACGCATGTGGGGCTTAAGAGAATGAGGATGAGCTTGAGCTTGAAGAGTGAGCTAGGAAGAAGCACATAGTCACAAGGACGATCCAGATGGAACAGTGGAATAAAGGTGCATGGTGAAGGTGGAACCTACAAGCAGTTGGATAGTAGAAGGTGCATCTTGAGCTGTGAGTCATCCTTCTCTGCACCAGATCTCAAGGGTTGCTTATTAAAAATGCAGATTTTTGGCTCTCCACCCAGTACGGAATTAACATTCCCTAGCGTGAGACCCAGAAGTTTGTGTTCTACAAGCTTCCCAGGCGATTCTCTGGCACACGAAAGTTTGTAAGTGTAAGCTGGGATATGATAGGAAGTGAGGTGGTGGAAGTTAGGTTGGGTTGTCTGCTGTTGGCACTGGGGAGTCTTTGAAGGGATTTGAGCAGGGAGTGATCTGCCTTTGAGATGGATGATCTGCCTGCTTTGTGGAGGATGGGTTTAAGCTGAACCAACTGGAGGCCTTGCCTGTGGGGGAGATCATAAAGGCCCAGTCAAAGGCAACGGTGGTAGAGAAGCCCGGGATAAAATGGGCAGGATTTGATGGACCGGATGGTGGGTGAGGAACAGAGGCAAGTCTGAGATGTTTGTGTGTCTGATATTCTGAGGTTCCTAAATAAGGTTAAAGAAGAAGTTCATTTATTATCTGATACAGGTGATTTATTTCAAACCCCACTAATAAAGTGATCTTTCTGGGTCTCCGTTTATAATTGTCTTAGTTCCCTAGTGCTGCTGTGACACAATACAGTTGGGTGGCTTTAAAAACAGAAATTTAGTTTCTCATAGACAGTTTAGGAGGTAAGAAGGGTGAATTCAGGACACCGACTGTAGGGGAAGGCTCTCTCTCTGTTGGTTCATGCGGAGGATCCTTGTCTCAGCTTCTGGAGCCCTGGTGTTCCTCAGCAATCTTCACGTGGCATCTGTCTTCCCCCGTTTGTGCTTGCTTGTCTCTGTGTCTGTACTGCTCCTTATTAACTCAGAAGTGATTAGGTTTGGGACACTCTACGCTGATACGTCCTCATTAACAAAACCCTATTCCCAAATGGATTACATCCACGGGTATAGGGGTTAGGATTCCAACACATATTTTGGGGAATGCAATTAAATCCGTAGCAGTAATCAATACAAAGAGGGTGAGGAAATGGGAAACTGGACCAGATTATCACAGAGGGCCTTGTCTGAAACTGCACTTAAACTCTATCGCGTGTGAACGACCCTCCTCTTCCCTGTTTTTGAACCTGAGTTCCCATTGCAATGCCAACAATGATTCTTATTAAAATTATTCATTTAGGAAAAGTAGTGAAGCTTCACTGACATTTTTACTTTTCCAATCCCAGATTTGGGCACAGTCAGAAGATGATGGACTGGAAGGGAAAGTGTCCTACTGGGTACACAAAATTGTAGCTAGGAATATTTACCAAAAAAAAAACTGTTGCCGTCAAGTCAGTTCTGACTTCTACGACCCAACAGGACAGAGTAGGACTGCCCCATAGGGTTTCCAAGGAGCGGCTGGTGGATTCGAACTGCCAACCTTTTTTTGGTTAGCAGCCGAGCTCTTAACCACTGCGTCACCAGGGCTCCAGGAACATCTGACCAAAACTAAAACTGTTTTAAAGTACCGATGGCACTCCAGGAGCACCACCCGCATGCCAACCGTTCTTGTTTATCTAAGAAGTATTGTGAAGTGCTTATACACTTAGTACCATGCTAGACCTGAAGGGAGAAAAAAAACAAGAGTGACCTGGGCCCCTGCACGAGCTTGGAGTCATACACTTAGGAAGTGTTCAGTAATGACGCAAAGCAACTCAGTCAAATCACGTGCTTACTTATACTCTGCCCCACTTCGTGATGGTTTCAAAGCAATTTACGTAAATGTAAAAACGGCTAGTCTTACAGGAATTAAAAAAGAATAGATTGACTTGTTCATTAGTCATTTCTAAAGACTTATTTTTGTTTGGCCACATATCCTATGATTTTTTTTTTTAATGTTACTGTATGAACTTGACAGTAAAAGCATTTTTCAAAATGATTTTATTCTTATTTTTCACTAAATCAGTAACTTTCTGTTCGTTGTTGGAATTGTTGAAATCTGGTTATAGAGCAGGCAGACAGTCACTGACGTTTACATAATTCCGTAAATGAAAGCAAGGGAAAGAAGAGCATATGTAGGGGTTTTCATTTTTTCTTTTAGCATCTCCAGTAATTCTGTTAGTTTTGTGGTGCTGACACTAAACTTCATTGTCTAAAAGTTTTCCTTAAATTACAGCTGCTATATTTGTAACAGTTACAGAGCCTCCAACTGTATTTAGTGCCTGATAATAAGATCTTGAAGATATTTCAAGGGAGATAGGAGGTGTAAGCCAACAGAAGAGAGAAAATAAAACAAGCCTCAAACAGGCATCCCCGTCATAACAGCATCTATGTAAGGGTGTATGTGTATAAATGCTGGCCCTAAAGAAATGCCTGTTAGTGAGAAAAGGGGGAGAAATTAGGGAGATGGCATGAATAAAGGGGCTCCTGGTATAATTGGTGTGTCTGGTGCCAGCTGGAGCTGGTGTGGAATGACTTCATGAAGAATTTGAGCCTTGAACATTTTGAAGGGAAGCTAGGGCCTGATTTGTCACAGAGGCAAATGGAGGTTCTGCCAGGTGGGGGAAGAATAGCCTATCTGATGACTCAGAGCCTAAAGAGAATAACAAGCTCAAAGGCAGTAGAGATCATCAGTGCTCATTATCTGTGGGTAATATAGTCTTTGTGGTTTGCTGGAGTCGGTCTTAATTTTAGCTTCATGAATCTTCTCTTTATGTTCTGTGTGGATGTGCCCTCATGACTCTCAAAGTTATGCCACCAGAACCTGAAAACAGGGATCTTTAAAAGCAAACACTTCCTTCTCACTTCCCAGGAAAGACGTGATCCAGAAAGTTAGTAAATTTGTGGAAAGCAGTAGTGGTACTAACCTTGACATTTCTGAAAATTAATGCTGTTTGTTGCAAAGAATAACAAAAACTATGAAAGTAGGAGGCTACAGACTCTGGCTCTAACCCTACTGTCAGATTCAGTCTCTGGAGCTTCATCCATTCTTGAGAAGTCTTGCAAGTGTGTGTACAAAAGTGTACTCAAGCCCCTTCTGTGATTGGTGTGTGTCTTCGGAGCCTTGTAGGTTTTGCTTTGCAGTGATGCAGAGCACAGCTGAGTCATGGCGAGAGAAGACAACTAGATAAGGGGTGCCTGACTGTTAACGGAGCTTAAAAGCACTAATCAGGTGTTATGCGACACACAAGTGGAAACCATTTCAGAGTTGCAGGGAAGTAACATGAGAAAAACAACTTCTGAGAGAGTGGTTTAGCTGCCAGACACAAGGTGGATTGAGAGCAGCAGAAGTTGGAGACAAGGGAGAAGACATCAAGCAGAGGAATAAAGCTATCCAGGCGTAAAGAGCTGGGTGGTTCAAATGTATTGAGGAAAAAACCACCTGATAGTATGCAAAGGAGTTAAAACTCTAAGGACCTGAGTTGTTAAAAGCACCAGTGGCGCCATGAGTAATGTGGGAGACACTTGGGGGAGGAGGATAAAGAGTCTTTAGATGTGTGGACACTTCAGGTGGGTCAAGAGTAAAGAGACTTCATGAGATTCATGTAAGAATGGGATTTGAAGCCTTGTGCGTGTAAGAGCGTCCAAAGGAAATGAAAAAAAAAAAAAAGATTTCCGTTGTGATTTGTAATGAAAAGATGCTAGGAAAGTGAGTACAGGAAGTTAGGATAGTAAAATGGATAAGGGAGGGTCAGAGATAGTGACTCGTGTGGGAAGAAGCAGGGTTTGTTTTTTTTTATTTTTTTATTGAACTTTAGATGAAGTTTTACAAAACAAACTTGCTTCTCATCAGACAGTTGGTATATAGTTTTATGACATTGGTTAACAGCCCCATGATATGGCAGTACTCTCTCTTCTTGACCTTGGGTTCCCTATCACCAGCTTTCCTGTCCCCTCCTGCCTTCTAGTCCTTGCCCCTGGACTGTTGTGCCCCATTAGTCTCGTTTTGTTTTATGGGGCTGTCTAATCTTTGGCTGAACGGTGAATCTTGGGAGTGACTTCATTACTGGGCTAAAAGGGTATCCAGGGGCCCTACTCTCCAGGTTTCTCCAGTCTCTTTCAGGCCAGTAAGTCTGGTGTTGCAGGAAATAATTTTATACTCAGATAAACTAAGGGAAGATACCAAACAAGGTTTGATTTGGTTATAAATGTTAACTTCCCATTTGCATAATTCCATTGCCTAAAATCAAATCAAATCAGCAAATCCTTTATTTTTTAAGGAGCTCTGATGGCGAAGTGGTTAAGAGCTTGGCTGCTAACCAAAAGATGGGCAGTTCAAATCCATCACCCTCTTCTTAGAAACCCTATGGGGCAGTTCTACTCTGTCCTGTAGAGTTGCTATGAGGTGGAATCGACTCAATGGCAACAGGTTTGGTTTGGTTTGGTTTTGGTGGTGCAGTGGTTAAGAGCTTGGCTGCTAACCAAAAGGTCCGCAGTTCAAATTCACCAGCCTCTCCTTGGAAGCCCTATGGGGCAGTTCTGTACTGTACTGTAGGGTCGCTATGAGTTGGAATCGACTCAACAACAACTTCTTTTTTTTTAAGATGTAATGAAGTAGCTGTAATACTTAGATGCCTAGGTAGCAGTACTGTAGTTAGAGCTTTAATTAACTTCTTATGCTACCCGTTGTCTTTGACTAAGTCTATATAAAAGAACAGAGTTAAGTATCACATTCTTTACCCTAGAAAAGGCATTTTTCATGTTTATTAGTTGCTATGTGTGCAAAATAGAGTAAGACAATAAGCAGGTGCCTTGCATGAGAATCCTTGTCTTACTAATGAAACAAGAGTGTGAAAACTTTGCAGTGGCTCATTTCCGGGCCTCACATCTCTCATCCAGGGCTGTGCCTCTGGAAGGCCATTACTAGGCTTTATACCCATATGAAGTAGGTAGAACGGAGGACGATCCGTGAGTTGGGAGGCCTGCGAAGAGTACTTGGGCTCAGCTTAGGAGCAAAACCAAAGGGAACTAGGGTCTGTATTGTGTTTATTATGTTCCCCAATACCATCTACTTCTGGTCTTTCCCTGGTCTCTGCCCTAACTCAGGGTTTACCTCCTGTGTTAGTATAGTCCCGCCCTGGTCCCTCTGATGAACCCCTGTCTGGTTTGCAATAGAGAATCTGCGTGGGCTCCCAGAGCTGGCTGGTGTGTCCAGGGTAGTGATCCAGCTTCTTGCAGATCCAAAGCTGTGGCAAGTCGTTGCTTGAGAAGGCTCCCCTGCTCAGCTGGGCCTGATCAACCATCCCAAGGAATCACTTCTCCTTGCTAGGCAGCTGTCAGAGTGGCTGATGAGGTACTGGGGCTTGCTGAGCTGTCTGATTTTTCAGTTCAGAAGATACTGGTTATGTGTGTATCTTCTAGTCCATCTGCAGCTTTTCTTATTGCTTATAAAGCAGGAAAATATGAAAAAAAAATTTTGCACTAAATAGTGAAATTGCTTAAATGAATCAAAATAAAATTGTTTCCATCATATACTTTTCAGGTATAAACTGCTCGTTCAAAATCATGGGTTGCATTGAGTCATGCTTTTTAATGTTTACCTATATAAGGACTCGAATTCACCAGAGATGTAAAATTTTAAGTTTTCAAACCATGGAGGTTAACAAGGAATTTCTTTGTTGGAAAAAAATGAAATTTTTAGGAAAATTGATGTATTTGCAGGCTCTGCACCAAGCAGATGTGTAAAGACTGTTAGGAACATAAAATGGACTGGATATACGGGGTTTTCTCAGGACATTTTTGCAGCTGGGAACATGAAAGAAGCATCCATATCACCACTCCCTCCAAGAAAGGAATTTTTCTGTTCCTTCTCACCCTCACCCATTGCCTCTCTGTGGTTAGTATGGAATTCTGCTCACTTAATTTTAAATAATTGTTAGAAGTCTGAATTAATAAGTATTGAACTAACAAGCTATAAAGTCATACGGAGTTACTAGAAGTTTTTCCTAATAATTAAGCACAAATGTTATAATAGCTAGAATCATTTTCATAAGAACTCTGAGGGTTGCGCCCAAAATAAAATGTCTGCTTACACTTCACTAAGAAAGAAAATGATGATCATTAATAGGTTGTTTTTAGACTTCAGTTTTTAGGCCTCATTTATGCTTATTAATGATATTCTGTATACTAGCTAATGGAGTCCCTGGGTGGTACAAACAGTTAATGTGCTCAGTTGCTAACCAAAAGGTTGGCAGATCAAGTCCACCCAGAGGTGCCTTGGGCAAAAGGCCTGGCAACCTACTTCCAAAACAATCAGCCATTGAAAACCCTATGGAGCACAGTTCTACCCTGACACACGTGGGGTCGCCATGAGTCGGGGTTAACTCGACAGCAACTGGTTTATATAGCTAATAAAAATAATTATATCTCTTTATACTTGGCATGGAGCCTACCAGAGGTCTCAAAACATTGTGGATACTCTAAGCGTTTGATTTTGATTGATTTGTTTTCTTTGAGTTGTTCTTCCTTAGAGAATCTCTGAGTACAAGGCTGAAGTCTGATCAGGTTTCTGACAGTTCATATATCAGCTCAATACTATTATATACATATATATAAATTTTCATATTGAGTCTGCTGCATAAACATTGTTCCGTGTAATGTAAGTGATTAGCCATTACTGAAAGTCTTTTACAGTGAGTGACATGGATTTCCTAGAGCTCAGGTGAAACTTGAGGGCTGAGAGAGGTGGAGATAAATGAGTGCCACTTATAGAGGTCTGATTGGCTGCCAACCTGGCGATTGTACCCACTCCCTGGACAATCAAGAGACCCAGCTGCAGAAAACCTGCAGGAGAGTATCCTTTGCTCCCTTGTGGCCCTGCCCCTGCCCCGTGTTTGGGCCCTGGAACATCACCGAGCTGAGCCACGGTGGGAAATTTTATTCAGCAGTTGCCAAACTACATGTCGTTTCAAGCCTCAGGTTTCTCGTCCAAAAAATGGGAGATTTGGCGCCCAGCTCATAGGAGTTTGGAACAGTTGGGTGAGATTCGTACATGTGAATGGCCCAGCGCAGTGAGTAGCACTTGGTGTTGTGAGTTGCCTTGAGTTGGCTATGACTTATGACAACCTTGTCATGACAGAAGGAAACGTTACCTGATCCTGTGCCATCTTCACGATCATGGATACACTCAAGTCCATTGTTGCTGCCACTGTACTTTTTAATTGCTTTCCAACCTAGGGGGTTCATCTCCTGGAACCATATCAGAGAGTATTCTGTTGTGATTCATAGGGTTTTCATCGGCTAATTTTTGGAAGTAGATCACCAGGCCTTTCTTCCTAGTCTTTCTGAGTCTGGAAGGTCACCATGGGTGACCCTGCTGGTATTTGAAATACTGGTGGCATAGCTTCCAGCACCATAGTGACATGAAGGCCATCAGTTAGACAAACTGGCAAATAGGTGGTAGAAGAAGCACTTAATAGGTGCTCAGTAAACTAGTACAATCAACAATTGTTGAATACTTCCATGGTAAGTGGTGTGAAGAAACAGTCTGTGCCCTCAGAGAGCTCATTCCAGGGCAGGAGATTGAGGAGAAAAGCAGCAGATGTTATATGATATGAAGAGAGCAGTGATACAGCAAAGCAGTGTATAGGAGAGTCCAGCAGAGGAGCCCCAGCTGCCTGGAAGAACCAAGAGAGACTTCTATGCGGTGACTTTCAAACAGGTCTTGAGACAAGTAATAGTCACCAGGAATAGAAAGAGAAAGAAAGGAGAGGGAATGGTGTGAGGAAAAGCATGGATGATGAAGAGGTCTTGCTGGTTTCTTCCTCGGTAGAACATTATTGTCATTCATGTTTATGCAGTGACAGGGCACAGCGGGGAAAGGCATGGAGTTAGTGGTAGTCTGGGTTCAAATCCTGGCGCTGCCTCTAATGAGTTTGTGACTTGTTCAAGTGGCTTAACCGTGCCACCTCCCACTCTCTTTCTTTGCAAAATGGAAGTACGCACAACAGTAGCTATTTTGCAGGATTATCGTGAGGGTTGAACAAGCTAATAAATTGGAAGTGCTGAGAATAGTGTGCACTTGGTAAATGTTGTGTAGGGGAAAGAGGATGTTAAATGTTTCGTGTTGGAGTGAACGTTGTAATCATTTTAGCCAGCATTTCCTGACTGCCTGCACTGTGTGGAGCAGTCTACCAGGTGCCCTGGCAGAAACCGAAATGAAAATGATACGGTCCCCATCCTCAGGAACCTGGTAACCGAGGGATGGAGGTGGCTATGTCAACAACTAGCAGTGCAGCTGCAAACTAAACGAGAGCTGCACTGGGCTCAGGCAGCGTGTGGGAGCATCACCGGAGAAGAAATCTGCTCCAGAGAAGAGGAGGAATTCTTGGGAGAAGCAAGGTTGGTGTAGAATTTGTGCAAGGGGCTCATTCTGGCTCACTTTGGCTTAGGCATCTGTGGATCAGCACAGGTGCGTCCAGGCCTGCTGTTGGCCCTGCTTCATCCACCGCGGCTGAATTTGTCTTGGCTCCTCTCCCTGTTTACCTGGACAGCATTCAAATGCTTCCCTTAGAACTGAAGCGGAGAGGTGGGTAAGGTAGGTGTATACCATGGATTTGATCACTCAGTGGCCAAGAGCACAGCCTGGAGCCGGAGCCAGGGGAGCTGAGGAACTCTGTCTTCAGTGGGAAGAAGACATTGGGCTGCAGATAAGCCACCAGGCCCTGGACCTTGAAACTCAAATTCACTAATTCCCCTTCCAGCCACTGTGCTGCTCGTTTGCGTGCCATTCGGGTTCCAGTGCTCCTCTGGCTCCCACATTCGAAGGAGCTCCCTCAGATTTGCAGGGCGGCCCCCCGGACCTCCCCCACCCAGTACAGACTAGGGTGAGACTTGCATTGTGTTTTGGAACCTGGATCTGCAAAATCAGCACAGATTGGGGCAGCCCTCCCCTGCAGCACAGGAGCACCCTGGTCTCTGCATTAGAAAGAGCCTCTCCAGAGACAACCAGCTCGTGGATGGGAGATGCCTATCTCCTTGGCCCCCAGTTGGGTCGAACTGTCCTATTTCTGGCAGAAATATGGTGGGGGGTGGTGCGCGTGGCACCATTCCATAGTTTCAGCTCTGTTAAAGCGCCTTCCCGTCTTTTGCTCAGTCTGGTCCTGGGAGAAGAAGCTTGTCAATCAGCTCTCATCCAGTTATCAGTGCCAAAAATCAAGGAAGAAGTGAAGTCGAGCTGCATCACAAAGGATTTCAGAAGAGAAATTCACATTTACCTATTCAGACAAATCCTTAGAATGATCTCCTGGTTTTGCCCAGAAGTGTTAGGAGAATTTCTTGACATCTTTCAGTATTATGGTGGAGTGGTTAAGAGCAGACACTCCAGAGCAGCTTCAGAGCTTGGCTCTGTCAGATGTTTTAGCTGGATGACCTGGAGCAAATGACGACCTCTCCAGACCTCAGTTTCCTCATATGTAAAACGGAGGTGATAATTAATAATACCTTCTCACAGGGTTGTGTGTGTCCAATGTTTGGAACCGTGTCCAGCACCAGTAAGCACTGTGCAAGTGTGAGCGCTTATTATGGGGCACACAGAAAGATGCTCGTTGGAATATCTAAGGATATGAGTCCCTGGGTGGCACAATGGTTAAGTGCTTGACTACTACGTTGATGAGTTCAGACCCACCCAGAGGCACCTCAGAAGACAGGCCTAGCGACCTGCTTCTGAAAGGTCACAGCCTTAAAAACCCTATGTAGCGGTTCTGCTCTGCACACGTGGAGTACAGGGTAGCAGCTCAACAGCTACAAGGACAACATGGATATGATAACACCTTTGAGGCCCTTTTGCCATTATCTGCCCAAGGCTTTTGTGAAGTTTAGGTAATATACCTGTTCAGTTACTGATTTAGTAAAGTTGATTGGCATTCATAGGCCTGAGAAAGATAGCACTGTGCAGATTCTCAACCAAATTCTGGGAAAGGGTAAGTGGTTTTCTCATAATACATCGCAAACAAACGTGAAGGAGAACTCCAGCCTGCATTGTACCTGGCCACACCTCTGTTTGAGGTTCTCGAAGGGTGTGTGCAAACTGTGGGCATAAAGACAGATATTTATGATACGGCTTTCCTGTTTGAGGCTGAGACCAGCGTGATTTTCACCACTGTGTGTTATCCTCTATGGAAGTTTAAACATCACTGAGCTGAACACCTGTGCTTTGTCTTGGGTCTTGCCTTGCTAAACAGGATTTGATTGGACTTAGCTTTTCAACAGTTGCCCATATCTGTCTGCATTTCTTGCTTCCCATAACTCATACCACTTCAACCCACCTGTTCATAAGAAAGAGGCACTTGAAGTATGAGAAAATAGTGTACAAGTTAGATATATTCTGCCATAAAAACAAATAAAGGTCTGGTACACGCTATGACTTGCAAGAACCTTGAAAACATTATGCTGAGTAGGAAGTCAGACCCAAAAGGACAAAGATTTTATGATCCTACATATGTGAGATACCTAGAATAGGCATATTCACAGAGACAAAAAGTTAATTAGTTGTTCCCAGGTAATGAGGGGAGTGGAGGAGGGAGCACTGGAGGGTTGTTGGTTAAAGGGCGTTGAGTTTCTGTTTGCGGTGGGGAAAAACTTCTGGAAATGGATAGTGGTGTTGGTAGCACAACATGGTGAACGTAATTAGTGTCACTGAATTGTACATTCAAAAGTGGTTACGATGGCAAACTTTTTGTTGTATATATTTGTCTTAGTTTCTTAGTGCTGCTATAACAGAAACACCACAAGTGGGTGGCTTTAAAGAACAGAAATTTATTTTGTCATAGTTTAGGGGACCAAGAGTCTGAATTTAGGGCACTGGCTCTAGGGGAGGGCTCTCTCTCTCCGTCAGCTCTGGGGGAAGAGTCCTGTGTCGGCTTCTTTAGCCCCGGAGTTCCTCAGTTCCTTGGTGATCTTCACACCGTGACATCTGTCTTCCCCCGTTTGTGCTTATCTCTGTCTGGGCTGCTCCTTATAATGCAGAAGTGATTAGGGTCAGGGCACACTGGACACTGATACAGCCTCATTAACAAAGCAAACCCTATTCCCAAATAGGATTACATCCACATATATAGGGGTTAGGATTCTAACTCATAGGTTGACTCAGTTGAATCTCGAACAGTATTTTATTACAAAAAATTTTTTTTAAGTTAAATTCTTTTATTATTTTGCTGTTTTTAATTTTAAAAAAGCAAACAGCATGAAACATCTGTCTTACAATTATTAAAACATCTTCATTATATCTTTTTATAAGTGTGTCTGTTTAGACTTTAGGGAAATAACTAAAACCAGCCTTTTTCTCAGTATACAGTTGGGTAAATTTGCAGTCTGCAAAAGTGACATCAGAATTAAGTTAAAAACAGGGAACTAGAAG
>NW_004443954.1:3338536-3339609 GCF_000243295.1 Trichechus manatus latirostris
CACCCAGCGATTCCTATATAAGTCCAACCAGGTCTTCTTAATAATTCTACGCTTCACAGTGCTTAGCAAATAGAACACATCCAAATAAACTGTGACATCTCTAAAGTGGGAACACTGACTTAGAATTGTTGCCAAGGACTTTCTGGCTTTAAAAAAATCTGTGATTATCAGCTAAAACAAAGCAATAACACCTACTGAAAATTATATAAACTTCTTAGCTTTGCTTTGTGATTATATAAAACCAAAAACCAAACCAAACCGACTCAAGGCAACCCTATGTAGGCACGATTTAAAAGTGAGTCTTCGGTAGTATTAATTTCCAAGGTTGAAAAAAGACCAAGGTTGAAAAAAGAAAATGTAGTTTGTTTCTTTTTTTTATGGTTTTCAATACAGAGGTTTATTACCCACATCAAAACTGTGGACATGAATAAAATTTATAATCAGAAGGAAATTTTACTTCATTGGATGGAATTTCACTTCTTCAAAGTCTCTGCTTTCTGCATTAAAAAAACAAAAAACAGAAACTGGGCTAAATTGTTAAATGGAACATGTATCAAAACAAACACCGAACCCGTGGCCACCAAGTCATTTCCAACTCATAGTGCCCTATAGGGTTTCCAAGGCTGGAAATCTTCAAGGGAAGCCAAGTGCCACATCTTTGTGCCTTGGAGTGGCTAGTGGGTTCAACTCATCGACCTTTTGGTTAGCTGCTGACTGTTTTACTGCTGTGCTACCAGGGCTCCTTGGAACATGTAAACTAATGCAATTTAGTGACCTTTTCAAAACTCATTTTGAAGTGATTTCAAGGATTCTAAGAAAGCATAAGGATTTGGACTGTTTTAAATTTTGTATCATGCAATTTTTTTTTTTTTTTTTTAGTGTCAGATTCGCAGCAGTTTATTTGGAAGTAAGAATGCCAGTGAATCTTTAAAAATCAAAGTTATATTAAAACTAAAAACCTATTGTTGTCATGTCTGACTCATGGCAACCCCATGTGTTACAGAGTAGAACTGCTCCATAGGGTTTTCTTGGTGGTAATTTTTTTTTCCCAAATATTTTTATTGTACTTTAGA
>NW_004443954.1:3341694-3342975 GCF_000243295.1 Trichechus manatus latirostris
AGCTTAGAAAAAGAAACTTTTGGTTTTTAAAGCCTTTTAGATCTTGGAATTTACAGATAAAGGATTGTAGCTTGGATAACACACTGTTCTGCATCCTGGATTTTTTAATTAATGATACGTACTGGAGCTCATTCCATATCAGTACCTAAAGAGCTTCCTCATTCTCTAAGTCATTAAGATTGATTCATATGCTAGATTTCTTATAGAAAACAATTTGACTATATATAGCGGTTTATATACATAAACGTGTGTGTATGAGATTTTTATATATTGGTGAGGCTAATGGCAGAATCCGATCTAGATCAAGTCACGGACTTAAAGATTCCTCTTCCATACCGCAATGCCTGTTTTTTAAAATAACACTGTTAGAAATAGTAATAATACTGGTCTGTGAAAAAATAGGTAGTTTAGCCAGACCAATAGAGTAACAATATACAGCAATGTCATTTGTTTGGTGTTGGGAAAGGGAAAAAAAAAAAAAAAAGCCTTACAAACTAGTACTTAATTTTTAGTATTCCCTGTAAGAATTATTTTGCCAAGTAAACATATCCAGATTTATTTGTAGTATCGGTGTCATTATTTTTTGAAGAAAAATTGGTGCTAGGAAAGGTAAGAGGGTGTTTAAATAACAGAGCCTTTTTTTTTAATTGGTGTGTCAACAGATGATTGAAAGGAGAAAGACCCGTAATAACATGCGCAGTTGTCACAGCGTCCCCGTGTTTCAGCGCAGAAGCTGACTAAATAAGGCAATGCCCCAGTGAGCCTTATCAGCGTTTGACCGGAATACGGCCGAGCAGCTGATGCACAGCGGCTGTCCATCCCCTCTGGTCTGCCTTAACTTCTCAGCAGACGTGTGGTTCTCACATCAAAAGTTACTACCTACAGTGCTCGCGGTCGTGGCGCCTGTGTATTATTGTGTTTTTATAAAGCAGAATAAGAATGCTGCGTAAGTCTCTTGAGAGGATAAGGGAGAGAGTTCAGTTTACTGTTCCAAAAATGTGTTATGCATGTAAGCATACTTATTTTTAGTCATGTGTCCGTGGAGAGTTTGTTTAGGAGTTCATTCACCACCCTGGCTCCCGGCGGCTTTTTCCCTCGCCACCGCAGTGCCTCGCTGGCTGGGCTGAGGTTAGGAGACAGGATGACTCTGGGAGGCTGGGATCCAAAGGAAGGAAATTTGCAGTCACTGCCACACCTTGGATTCACTGAGTACAGTGAGGTGGACGTGGAGGGGGGAAGGAGGCAGGAAGACTCAGTCACTAGCTGGCCTCTGTTCTTTAC